>NC_142012.1:75279059-75579059 GCF_049901735.1 Notechis scutatus
GTGACCAGGTTCAATGCAGAAAACCCAACCAAACCTGGGGGGTAACAGATAACAGATAATCAGAGTTGGAAGGGACCTTGTAGGTCATCTAGTCCAACCCCCTGCCCAAGCAGGAGACCCTACACCATTTCTGACAGATGGCAGACCAATCTCTTCTTGAAAGTCTCAAGTGATGATGCTCCCACAACTTCTGAAGGCAACTTCTGTTCCACTGGTTGATTGTTCTCACTGTCAGAAAGTTTCTCCTTATTTCCAGGTTGAATCTCTTCTTGTTCAGTTTCCATCCATTATACCTTGTCTGGCCTACAGGCAAAAATAGCTTGACCCCTTCCTCTCTGTGGCAACCCCTCAAATATTGGAAGACTGCTATCATGTCTCCCCTGGTCCTTCTCTTTACTAGATTAGCCAAGCCCAGTTCCTGCAACCATTCTTAGGGTTTTTCACAACCCTAAGTTCTATACCTGTAATAAATTTGTTATCTTTTTGTGTTGTACAGGTCACCTTCAAGAAGTGAGGGGAGCTGAATGTCAACTAAAAAGATACTCCTTTGGTCTTTCTAGCTGCCAGAAAAAGGGAGTGGGGAAAAACAGCGCATTCCTTAAGTTTTCGCTGGCAGGGTGCTCGGGCCTCCATAGGTGCCCCCGACACAAGTAATGTTGAGCTGGCCAGGCCCACCCTGGCCCCCCGAGGTCATACACAACCCTGAAGCGGCCCTCAATGAAATTGAGTTTGACACCCTTGCTTTAGAACTATTTCAATATTTTCATCAGGATGGAAAGATAAGGAAAACTAAGTCTGGGCATTTTCATTTCATACAAAGCTACTACATCACTACAGGAAGCTCTGTACCTTGGATATATTGAACTTAAAAGAAGGAAGGGTACCCTTTTGAGGTAAAAGGAGACAGAATATTTTTTTCAGATAAAAATGACACCGTATTTACTATCCATATATTTATCCCCATGATTTCCGTCCTACCTTCCGCATTAATCATAACCTTCCTCTTAAAGTGGTTCCCCTTAACTATAATAATTGAAAAGAAAATAAGCAAGTATCACTTGAAAACAAATTGCCAGTATCTTTCCCACAGTTGGTAGTAATAGCATAGAAGGAGGCAAAAGTTCATTTTTCATGTAGGGTGAAGGAAAGAAGAAGTCCAGTTTCCCCATCACATATGGCTCTTTAGTAATCCATAGTAAGGTAAAGGTTCCCTTCGCACATATGTGCTAGTCGCTTCCGGCTCTAGGGGACAGTGCTCATCTCCGTTACAAAGCCGAAGAGCCAGTGCTGTCCGAAGACGTCTCCATGGTCATGTGGCCGGCATGACTAAATGCTGAAGGTGCATGGAACGCTCTTACCTTCCCACCAAAGGGGTCCCTATTTTCCTACTTGCATTTTTTCATACTTTCGAACTGCTAAGTTGGCAGAAGCTGGGACAAGTAACGGGAGCTCACTCTGTTATGTGGTGCTAGGGATTCAAACTGCCAAACTGCCAACGTTTCTGATCGACAAGCTCAGTGTCTTAGCCACTGAACCAGCTACTATTAATCCATAGTAGGAAAGCCTCAAAAAATCTAGTTGTCTTCAGCTAAATGTCACCCATATTAAAGATATGCACAAAATAGAAAGCGTGTTTTGCTTCAACCATAGAACCACACAATTTTATTTGAAAATGACAAGAAGATCCTGAACCCAAGTCTTGGAAAGTACATATTTTCTTATATTCGAATTTATGTTTCACCGACAAAGAACTAAAGGGAGACTAGGATAGATCAAGTTATTTAGCTCTCATCAGCTAGCCATACCCTTCAAGGATTCGAACCTGGACTACTTGCATATGAGGTAGATGTTTAACCTCTAAGCCGAAAGGCAAAAGTGGAGTAGTTTGCTCTGTCTGTAGATGTTGGTAGACCAGGTTGTCCTGGTAAAAAACCAACAACACTTAATTTTTCCTCTGGTATAGCAAACAAAGTGAGGAGAGCCCATGGCTTAGAGGTTAATACATCTACCTAATATGCAAGTAACCTGGATTTGAATCCCAGAAGGGTATGGCTAGCTGATGAGAGTCTCCCTTTATTTCTTTGTTGGTAAAACATAAATTCAATACAAACATAGTGCAAAAGTGATGGCCTGTGAAGGCTCCTGGATTGGGGCTGAGTGGAGCAGGATGTTCCATTCCCATCATTGAGTAGACCAGGTTGCCCTGATTAAAAAACCAAACACATATTTTCTTTTAAGTTTGCATTGTTCGAGGAACTTTTTTACCTATGGATTTTTCAGAGGGGGTCCAGAAGCTTCTTCTGGTGCTTCATCTCCTAGAGATCTTTTGAGCCTAGGGGCTTTCCAGCATGCGTATGAAGGGCTGCAGAGGTACAATCCTATTTAACACCATAGCCAGGGGTGGGATTCTACCGGTTCGGACTGGTTCTGGTACACCCCTTGCTCTGAAGATCAGCTGGCAGTGAACCAGTTCGCTGTGATGAGAAGTTGGCCCCACCTGCCTGCCCCTGCTCTTTCCTGTGCTTCGTTTCCTTTGTTTAGGGCACAGCTGATTTGCACAGCAGAGCAGTAGAAGGTAAGTATTTGTTCTGACCCAAACCTTGTTCCAAGGAAACAAACACCAAACAGAGGTAACAGCAAAAAATTTTAATGATTCTTTATGAATTCCGTTCCTTCACGGTTAAAAGTCTATTAAAACAAATTGTCTCTGATAAGAATGAGCCTTGCCAAGGTTGTGCAAGGCTGCTAAGAACACTAGATAAAGTTGCCAAGAAACAGTTCAAACACAAAGAGTTTCCAAGCACCAACCAAGATAATCCAAACTTCCACAAGGCTTGAGTGCAAAAATTTCTTTGCTTCCTGCAAAGAACTCCAGTTTCTCAGCTGGCTTTTATCTCTTAAGGGAGGAGCCATTACCTTGCAGCCTTACTCCTGGGTCCCCTGTGCTGCTGCAGCTGCTCTTTACTTCAAGCAGACCTGCGTGCACACGCACTGGGCACAGGCTCCTCGGGGACCTTTTCATCACTGCTACCAGCCTCCACAATCTCTGAAGGCAGCATTCCACTCTCTGATAGTCCTGGCACCATCCCTGCATCACACGCAGGCCCTTCATCTGAGTCCTCACTCTCCGAGACCTCAGCCAGATACATCTGCTGCCAGCAAACCACAACACAGTATTAGAGCTTTTCTAAATGTGCGTGCACACTAAGCACATGATCATTGAACCGGTTGTTGTACCACTCCTGACCACAGCCACTTCTTCATTCCAAGGAGCAATTAAGTTTTTGAATATACATCAATAGAAGCTGCATCAGAACCCCAGGAAGAGCTCAAAATTCCTTCTAAAATCTATCAGGCACGTAGGGTGGATCAACAGATCAGCTCTAGTGTCCTGCGGCCACCATTCTAAGACAAAGGAAGATCTAACATGTGACATCTCCTGTCCGTGACAGCCATGGTGTCCATGAATTCTTGAATTGCCTCTGATTCCATGCCCAGAGAAGGAAAGTGGAACATTTCCAAGATTGCAAGATACTTTACTGCTGACTTGGCCACAGCTTCATGGAAACTCAGGTGGGAAGCCACGTTTTTTTACAAAGGAGGGTGGGGCAGTAGCAGCAGAAGAACAGAGTTGAAAGGGATTGTTCTGACCAAGACTTCCTGAGACAGTAACAATCACACGCTGTTCCCAAAAAACTTGTTTTTATTTCAATGGCTGTGAATTATATGCATTCACAGCCCGTAATGAGTCCCAGTTTATGAATAGTCCAACAGAAGTCTGCCACAGTCTTTTGGGATGAGGCTGATAAGCACCCACCTTTATCTCCCTTGAAATGCTGCCAACGACTAAATTGCCAATTAGCTGTACAAGCCAAACGGAGCACAAAGTCAACACGGAGCTTCAGAGTTTAAACTGACCAGAACAAACAAAGTTGCTTCCTGCAAAGGCTCATGTCCCTTTGCTCCTCCCTTATGTCTTATGGGAGAGACCAATCATCTCCAAGCCTTACTCTCAAGTCGCCCCTTTGTCTTAACTGTTCCTGCCTTCTGGCAGCTCTGCACATGCATGCACCGGGAACAGGCTCCCCCGTTCCTCTGCCTCACTGATGTCAGATTCTGGAGGCTCCAGAGTCGGTATATAACTCTCAGATGGCCCTGGTCCCATCTCTGTATCAAACGCAGATCCCTCATCCGAGTCCTCCCCAGACTCTAGGACTAGCCCATGTTCCTCCCCACTGTCCGACTCTGCTGCCAGCTCCGCAGGCCGCCGGCAGACCATAATAAGGACCCTAGAGATTTTCTAGTCCAACTTCCTACCCAAGCAGGAAACCCTACACCACTTCAGACAAATGTTTGTCCAATCTCTTCTTTAAAAAAACTCCGGTGTTGGAGCTGTTTCAGGAAATTTACATTTACAACTTCTGGAGGCGAGTCATTCCACTGATTAATTGTTCTCACAGTCAGGAAATTTCTCCTTAGTTCTAGGTTGGATCTCTCCTTGATTAGTTTCCATCCATGGCTTCTTGTCCTGCCTTCAGGTGCTTTGGAGAATAGGCTGACCCCACTCTTCTGATCCTTTAATGATCCCCAAAGTCCAAAAACTGGTTGTAGTACCAATTAACTACAAGATGGTATCCATAATCTCTTGGATGATCATAGTCACTCCCCTACCCCTGGCCTGGGATTTCAGCTGATGTCACACCCCAAAACTGGGTAGGGCATATCTCAAGAACATCTCCCCTCCCATCTCCATTCCTAGCCAGATCATCTTAATACACGGCAGGTCAGCTCTTCAACCATCTTGGAGGACATTTGTATAGAACACACTATCATTCAATTTCAGCTCTATAATTTTAGTGAGAGCCACATTTTCATAGTGATTAAAGGTACTGGCTTAGAAGCTGGGAGATGTTGGTTGCAGTCCTTTCTTAAGCAAAAAAGGCAACTGGGGGTGACCCTGAGTCAGAATTTTCTCCTTGCCTTGGGAAGGAGTCATTGCAAATAACTTCTGAAAATGTTTCCTCAAAGACTGGATAGACATATCCACATAATTGTTAGCAGTCGAGACAGCCTCAAGGGGCAAAAAACAAAACAGGAATACATGACTCTTTTATTCTTTACACAGATCAACTTTATTTAGATTAAAGGGATAACATTTTCTGCTTTCAAGTATATTAATCTCGCTCTGTGCACGCATGGCTGTCATTCGTTTCCTGACAGATGTATACCATCTCTCCACCCCGTTCCTTCTGTACTTAATAGATTTTCCCCCGCTGCATCCACCACGTTCCTTATAATTAATTGTGATTAAAGTTAAACAATATGCAACCTGATCCTATAGGGACTAATTAATTAGCACTTGATTTATGAAGTTGATAGAGGATTAAGCTGCTGCAGCAGAAAGTGGCTTACACATTACTTGACAAACTTTTTAAAGTGTTTATGACCACTTCTAATGCCTTTATAAGATGGCAGGTGATTGAAGCTTACAATTATAAACAGCGCATTACATATTATGGACCCCCTTCCCCTCCCCCTCCTCCTTTTCCCCAGGTTAAAGTTGTCTTCCCAAGTTGAGCAAGATTTTTCAGTCAGCTAGCTTTTAATATTATAATTTACATACGTGATCCAAAACAGCTATTCATTTCTAGGATAAGTAAAGTAATATCAGTCTTGCCAATAAAATGATGCCAGTCTTAATCAAGATATTCAGGGAGAGAAAAATAAAATCTGGAAAGGTCAAATTGTGTGCATTGGGGTATTAATTAAGTTTGGTAAGAAAAAGCTGAATGTCTAAGAAATATGTTTGTTCTTTTTCAAATTCTTGAAATAGAGGTCACAAGACGGTCTTAAAAATATGTCCTTCTTAGCTGGGAAGGGCACAAATAGTGATCATGTGAATAAATGCGGGTTGCCAAGCACCTGAATTTTTATCATGTGAGAAAGAGGAAGCTGTGGGCATAAGTCAACAGCAAAAGCCTTCCAGTCTTGAAGCTAGTTATGAGTTTGTGCTGTTATGAGTTCATAAGAAAAGTTTTTAAGTTGTAGGTATGCTCTTTAGGTCATTAAAAAAAATCGATATCCATTATCTGGAAATAATTTCTAGGCTAGCAAAGAGATTAAATGCATCATCTTGGCATGAACTACACAACAACACAGATTATATCTGATTTTTTGATGAGATTGAAGACTTATTTGTCTTTAAATTCTCAGGGAGGGCAAGACAAGCAGAAGGATACCAAGACTGTGGTGTGAGTATGTGTGTTGTTGTGTATCTTGCTTTGTGTAATTTTGTTACATAAATGATATCCCTGCTTGTGAGCTACATGCTTTTGGTTGAGTGTGGTTTTTATATTCAGGGGTGGGAAATCTCAGCCCAGTAATAACAATAACTTGAAGAACAAAAACACTGTTGAATTTTCCAATATCGAATTTCAGAAGCCAACTCAATGATATTGACCTAAAGGTACTTTTTTCAAGAAGCAACTGGACTTTCTGGTTTTTCTTCAAAGATGGTTTGCTTCTCATCCAAGAAGCTTCTTCAGCTCTGACTGGATGGTGGGGAATGAAAGGATTTATGCTCCTTGCAGACAGGTGGTGCACTTCTAATATAATTGAGATTCTGATTGACAGAACATCTATTCCCAATTCCTCACTTTGAGTTCCACTAAGATTTAATCAGGGCCTGGCTTACAGTGAGTAAAGCTAGTATTGATAGACCATAATCAGTCAAGTTTTCATTCATTGCCTTTTATGGTTTGTTCCCTCAATTCAGAAGGGCCAAGGAAGGGAATGACTGGCCTGAAAGGTGGATTACCTTTTCTCAGGGGTGGGTCTCAAATGTTGTAACAACTGGTTCTGTGGGCATGGCTAGGTGGGCATGGCTGGGCGGCCATTGCCATGTGACTGGGTAGGCATGGCTTCTTCTTCTTCTTTTGCAGGACCCTCCTGCTCTCCATTTTGGGGCCTTCCTGGGCCTCAGGGAAGCCTCCTGGGCAAGTGAGGGGAATCTCTGCACAGCTGATCATAGGAAGAGCTGATTATAAGGAGGGGAAAAAAATACCTTAAGGAGTGACTGGGCAGGGGAAAACGCAGTCAGCAATGTTGGGCATGTGCGCAATGTTGCACATGCACAATAAGAATGGGTGTGGAGGGGAGGGGTAGGCAGAGAGGGGCGGGGCCACCAGGGACACAATTTGCCGGTTGTCCAAACTGCACAGAATCATAACAACCGGTTCGATAGAACCGGTCAGAACTGGTAGAATGCCACTCCTGCCTTTTCTGTTGAAATCAGGAAATTGTAAATTGAGCCCAAAGTTTCTGTTGTTAAGTGAGACATTTTTTTAAGTGAGTTATGCCCTGTTTTATGACCTTTCTTGCCTCAGTTGTTAAGGGAATAGCTGCAGTTGATAAGTTAGTAACCTGGTTGTTAAGTGAATCCGAGTTCCCCAGTGACTTTGCTTGTCTGAAGGTCGCAAAAGGGAATCACGTGATCCTGGGACACTGCAACGGTCATAAATATGAATCAGTTTCCCAGTGTCTGATTTTGATCATGTGGCTGTAATGTATCTGTAAAAAAAAAAAAATCATAAGTCACTTTTTTCAATGCTACTGTAACTTTGAGCGAACACTAAATGAACTGTTGTAAGCCGAGGATTACCTGTTCATTGCATGAAGAGGGCGGGAAAGATTGTCTCAGTATGTTGTTTAAAATCAAAGGTGGAAGGAACATTGAATTAGTGAACTTGGGATAGGTAAAGGAGAGGATTGTAAGATCCGATACATTTTCTTATTTCTCCTCATGCCAGTTGAGCACACAGGTATCTTGCACTGCATGATTTTAATCAGTAGACTAAAGTGCTTTGAGGAGAGGATTTTGTTGTAAAATACAGCATGCAAATGCTAGAAACAGTCTCCCTCATTTAGTCTTTCATGTCTATCATTGAGGAATGTTATCTATATAGAGAGTAAGTCTCAAATTACATTTTGATAGGACAGGGTAATCACATTTTCCCTAAGCTTTCAAACCCCTCTGGACTATCGCTGCAAAATTAATGTCATAATTTTCAAAGAAAAATATAGCACCACTGGCTGCGCTTGTAAACTGAGAAGGTATATGCACAATTACACTTCATTCATAACAAGCAAGTGATGTACAATTAATTGGATCCATATTTACAGATAAGCAGTGTGTAAAAGTGATGCGACTGACTTCCCTAGAGAAAATAGAATATGAATACTGGATAGCATGCATCATTTTAGTGATGGGATCCATCCTATAGAAAATCAGTAGAAATGTACCCAGCTGTGGGAAACATGGAGGTGCTTTTTCTTCTCTTTTAATGGCAGCTGTAATTTCACATCGTTGTGTACATAATGATAAAGACACACTTCAAACAACTTCTGCTTATGCCTGGTCCTCAGGAAAGACTCAACAGGTGAACAAAAATGCCAAATCTAGTTTAAACATCTGGCTGGCTGTGTGACCAAGCACACAGCAATAATACTTTTCAACTCGTAATCTTCAGTCTTAATCACAAGCTTTTATGTTCTAGAAAAAAAGGTTCTTGTTCTGTGGATCGGATCCACCTTTGCAGTCAGGACTTGGCTATGTACCTTTTGATCTTTTTTGTGAAACAAATTTTGTCCCTAGCTTTCTTTCCCAGGGTTTAATCCTAATTAACTGTGTCTTGCCGAGAAATGTTGAAATGTTCCTTTCAGTGAATCAGCAAGGACAGGTATGCCTCACAATAATATATTCACTCTTCTCTTCTCCAGTCCAGCTAATTATTTCCATTTCTTAAATTCTACATAAATTCTGTGAAACTCTATTGTATGACTGACATGTCTGTAGGGTTTTTTCCCCATAGGAAGAGAATAGGAAGAAAGACAAAATGCTACTGTGATCCCAGCCTCCACTTAGTTCCTCCACAAAACATCATGTCCTCTGATACCACTACATGACATCTCTAGGGCTCACTGCTTTAGAAGAGTGAGGAAAATCCTCAGGGATGTGTTCTGAGCAAGGCTTCCTGAGGCTGTAATTAAGCATATGCTTAGTCCAAACATCTCTTGTTTTATTTCAATGCTGGGAATTATGTTCATTCCCAGCCCATAGTGAGTCCCAAACAGTCTCTTGAGATAAGCACCCACCTTTCTCTTCTTTGAATTGCTGCCAACAACTAAAATGCCAAATTAACTGTAAAAAAAACCAACCGAAGTACAAAGTCCACACAGAGCTTCAAAGCTTAATCTGAACAGAGCGAACGACTTTGCTTCCTGCAAAGGTTTCTCTACCTTTGCACTTCCTTTATACCTTAGGGGAGGGACAATCACCTCCAAGCCTTACTTCTAAGTTGCCCCTTTTGTCTAAGCTGCTCTTGCCTTCTGGCAGCTCTGCACACATGCACACTGGGAACAGGCTCCCTTTGTTCTTCTTCCTCGCTGCTGCCAGACTCTGGAGGCTCTGTAGTCAGCCCATAACTCCCAGATGGTCCTGGCCCCAACTCTGTATCAGACACAGGGCCCTCATCCAAGTCCTCCCCAGACTCCCGGACTGGTCCCCGTTCTTCCCCACTGTCCGATTCTGCTGCTGTCTGCACAGGCTGCCAGTGAACCACAACAGGATGACTCAGACCTTGGTCAGCACTTCTTTATTCTCCTACCATCAGGAAGGAGATATAGAAGCATAGGCAGCCATACAAACAGGCTGAAGAACCATTTTTATTCATGGACTGTCAGACTCCTGAATGGAACTTTGCAACAACATAGTACAATTGACATGCGGGACTGGCGCAATGTGCAATAAGTTCACATGGTGCAATAGGACTGTGTGTTTGTTAGTAGGATTCACTGGGTTAGGGATTTTCTGTCTTCTCTGTGAGTTGTATTGTGTTGCGGGGGGGACGCATGAAGGGAGGCTCAGCTAATCTCATTGTATACACATTGTACTCTGACAATAAAGGTTTGAATCTTGAATGATGGTTTGTGATATCAATTCTCATCATCCACAGCAGCTACTTTTACATACCAAATACATTTTCTTTCCTATTATTTTAAATCAGCATATAACTTGAATTGATCTTTAACATCTTCAACATCGCTGTTGCTTCTTATCCCTGTGTGATAGAGCCTTCTTCCTGACATAAAATACTTGGCCTCCAGAATGCAAACTCAATCATCTTCCTTCTCTCCCTTCTTTAAATCAAACTGATTATTTCCTCCCATCCCCAGTCAGGGGATGTACTAACTCCAACAATTTTATCAGCCAGGAAACAATCTCCCATAAATAAGAGTAAAAGAAGAGGGGGTCATCTAACAAAGCCAAATAAACTTTTTATTCCTTGCTAAGGAGTCCTCAAGGGTACCAACAACAGCCATAGGAAGATCTATGCCTTTTGAGATGTTTGATCATCATCTTAAGACCAAAGTTCCTGCTGAGATGCCTTCAGAGGATGGTGAGCAGGTCATATGCATAATTTTGCTTCAGGCCAAATTAGAAACAGAAGGTAATAATACTGGGCAGGGCATAATATTATTCTTCTGCTATGCTAATGTACTGCTGAGTAAGATTTGCAAAATAACTTGGAAAGACAAAAGGTCGGAGGCAGCTGGAGAAGAAAACCCACCACTGTTGCCTGTGGAGAGCTGTTCATTAACAGAGGGTCATATGCTATGGAAGACAAACTCTTGTTGCAGCGCTGTCTCCATCCTAAATCTGCACAGCCTCAACTATTTCCAACACAGGGCTGGAAATATAGCTTTGCCCCGTGCAATATTTTTCTCCCTCTGTAACAGGGTGTGTAAAACATTTGGAGTTCAAAAATCTGTGCAGAGAAGAGCCCACAAGGTACACGGAGAAGTGAATGGGGGCATAACACTCTGGATTCTCAGATCATATATTACAAGGTAAGGATTTTGCAGTCATTTCTGGCAACCTATGCTCTCCTCTTACTGATAGATTGCTAATTCTTCCACGCCACTATTAAGGTCATGGAGCTGTACAAATATTCAGCTAATTAGAAACATTAATCTGTAATGAAACCCACAATCAATTGCTAAATACAAGGGTGCCAGCTATCAAATATGGTAAATCAAGTCAGAATGTAACACAGCAGCATTGCTCAAGACTAAGCATTATTTTTCCACTTAGACACTAAGTATATTTGGCATCTAGACTTCTTACCATTAATGAAGGCTTCTCATGCACTTGATTTTGTTATTATGCCCTTCTTGGTTATAAGAATATAATATTTCAGGTCTAAATGGAACTATGGAGTGTACAGCAATATAGAAATGGTGGCATTTGTCTTCCTGCCAATTGATTGTATCAGCCTATAGATCAGATTTTTCTTGGTGGTCACCCATCTCACAGATGTAAATAGGTAGGTATGTAGATATATAGGTAGGTAGGTAGATCGATTGATTGATCGATAGATCGAACGATAGATAGGGTAGGTAGATAAGTAGGTAGGTATATAAATAGAATATATATATATATATATATATATATATATATATATATATATATATATATATATATATATATATATATATATGAATGATAGAGAAAGATGATAGAATGGATAGAGATAGAGAGATAGATGATAGAGAAGATATGGAGAAGACCAGTTGGGCTCCTGCAACATGCTCCAGCTCATGCTGTCCCAGCAGTTTGAAAACGGGCAACCATGAATAGATAAATCGGTACAACTTCACTGGGCAACCATGGGGACATGAAAGGAGACCCTAACTGAGCATCCCCAGATAATGGTGGTGTCACCATTCTATTCTATTCTTTCAGCCCGGAAGCTCTCCAGCACTCCCAACACAACTGTAGTACCGGTAGTAGTATATAGAGAAGATAAAGAGATTGCAATATAATGGTTGGTTGGTTGGTTGGATGGATGATAGATAGATAAGTGAAAGAAAAGAAAAGAAAAGAAAAGAAAAGAAAAGAAAAGAAAAGAAAAGAAAAGAAAGAAAGAAAGAAAGAAAGAAAGAAAGAAAGAAAGAAAGAAAGAGAAAATAATTAAGACCAAGCAAGTTGTCAAGATACTATTTGCTGCTATAGGTATCCTGTATTTCATCTATCTACATCCACATACACACTTATAGACAGAATGCTGGTTTAAAGTCTTTCTCCTTAATAGTGTACTCAGTAGTGTTGAATAGAGAACTATTATATGTGTCCAAAGATTCATCTGGGTCAGGATTCTCTTCTTGCAGAGGCCAATTAGATGCCTGTGGGATTCCCAAAGACTGGGCATGATTGACTGAAAGAGCTCACTGCTGTTTCTTAGCAACTAATATCATTGAGAGACATAATTTATTTAGGCTTATTTTAAGGAGAGTCCTAATGATGTTCTCTAGATTCCTTGTGGTATTTCAATGCCAGGTTTTCAGTTTTCAGAACGGGCATCATTTTGCATGTAAAAGGTTGAGGGCTTTCAAATTTGCAAATGTTTGGGGGGGGGAAGGGTACAAATACTTTATTTGAGGTTTATATGCTGTTCCTGTTCAACAAGACTTGAGTGACTCTTACAGGGTGTTTGGGGGGAAATACTTCAACAATGCATGTGATTGTATGTATTTATCAACTCCTCCCAGAGGTGCTGTTAAAAAGGACTTTGCAGCTTCTTAAGGCTTTTATATTAAAGCTCTTGTAGTGCAGCAGTTTGCAGGCTGAGTCATAAACCAAGAAATCTCTGTCAAATCTCAGGACATCCAGAAGCTTAGTAAATGATCATAGGGATGCTATGACACACTACTCTGTGTGACAGAAATCAGTGCCAGATTACCTCTTGCTAAGGACTACTGAACTAATGTGAGTTTAGTCTCATGAGCCTTCAGATATACCTTTGGAATGCTATACAACTCTTAGCCACAACCTTCATAGCTGGATCTGCTTCTGCAGCTTTCAACTAGCCATTCCCTTCTTAGGTGAATGAGCAAAGGCTGAGCTCCTGCCAACTCTCACGTACAGTAGAACAATAGAAAACAGAACCCCACTATGGTGTCCAAACAATTTTGGATATATACCACATGGGGGTGAAAACTGCAAGAAGGATACACTAACAGGAGAGGATGCTGCTGCCGGGTGCAAAGGACCAAGTCACCTGAAGGTCCAGATAAATTGATTTATTGCTATTTGTGCCTATGCACAAGAATCTTCTCAACTAACAATTAGCACTCCTTGGAGTTAGGTAAGGGTCCATGGAATTCAAGGCTATGTGGCCATGTAGGGATTCTAGGCTGATCCCTCTTTTGACTCCACCATCAAATTGTTCCACTCCTTTTTTTTTTTTTTTTGTCAATTCCTGAGGTTCCCTGAAGCTGCTAGTTGTCCCTTGCCAGCAGACTGAAAACCAACTCCTTCCTCAATCTGCCCAGGGACATTGCATCATGGATTCTTATAAGTACCTATGAGCTGGATCAAAATGAGTGGTGGGCAGAAAGTACTGTTGACAGAGCCAGGAACACTTCCCAAAGGTAATGTAACTGCAGTGACAGCAAATGTATTCATCACTTTCCCCCACCCCAATTCCCTTGCTGTTTCAGCAACATCTAACCAACCAGCCACTCATCTAAGAACTTATGACTGAATTGGCCAGCTTCAAGGTTCATTTAATCTGAGATACACCTACTTGATTCCTGAATCAATTTCCCTGCCTCTGTGCTATTTAGCCTGCCCAAAACTATGAGAAACACTAGGGTTTTTAGGTATCCTCTCCAACAGGTTCAGATTTCATATGAGTCGGAGGCCTAAACGATAAAGCTTTTGGAAAAAGAAAGCATTGTTTCTCTTTGAGATCGTAACACCCCCAGTGGAAATCAGAAAGTTTTCAGAAGTGCCGCCTGAGCTCAATAAGTTCAAATGCCAGTCTTTGACAAAATACCAGAAGTGACAAAGGCCTAAAAGAATAAGCGATAGCTCCATAATGCAAAATGATTTGGAAAAAAAGTATGTATCTCATGCTCAAATCCTGCTGAGTGAACTGTGCTATTTTCAATGCTTACCATGAATAGCATATCAGTGCATGCAATAAGCTAAGTATAGCTGGGCAGAATAGACTCATCTATCAACCTGTGATAATTCTCAGAAATGATGGCTATAGTCATAAGTTATATGGCACCCAGCTGAATGCAAATGTTGGTGGTATCAATAGTCTCACATACAGCATGTGGCAAGATTGCCCCACAGGCAATCTTTCTCTGCAGCAGCCTGATAATATATAAGTACCTAGCACCACCAAAGGGAAACCTTACAACTAATTCTGGGTAACTCCTTTGGGTCAGGATCATACCTGCCCTTTGCTGAGAACCTAAACTGTAGTAACACAGGTGGCTGAAGCTGAGAGGGAAGAAAAGAAGGAAGTGTAGGAGGTACTTCCTTCACTGTGCTCAAACCATATCAATGTGGTACACTTTCACACATTCCAGCATCCTGGATGTTACTCAAAGTATCAGGGTGCCAAATTTTCTCCAGTAAGATCCCATTATTCTAGAGTCTGGTGGAACTACCAGACTGGGCTGCCAAAAATCCAGATTACCAAGAGTTGGAATCAGGGAAATAGACAGGGAAAACCCAGAATCTGCTTTTTTAAAGGTGATTTGGAAGCCCAGATCTGGTAATCAAAACTTGGTTGAGAAACAGCAGTCCAAGAGGATGAATTTGACTTGGGGTGTGTGTGAATCCTGTGAGCTACTTTGTGAAGTAGAAATCTCTCTTCCAATAGTAGTCCTTACAGTTCCAGGTGAGCCCACCTGCCTGAAAGAGTTCTCCTGCCTTATGGAACATGTTCTTCTTAGAAAGTCCAGGAATTCATTTGAGAGGGTCAGTCAACCTTTCCTAATTCTAGTGTTTAATCTTTCATAAGGACTTCCTATCTCATGGTCTTCTCAGATTGATTTCCCCTGGGATGTGCTATTTTTTCCCCTCAAGGCTGGATGTCAATCAGAGAGAGACGCTAAGAGCAGAAAGTTGCGGCAAAGTGGGTGTGTCCATTCTCCTCCATTCCATAATATGTGTGATCCATGTGTGATGCTGCTCTACGTATCACTATCAATATAATAAGGTTTATTTGGTCACCTGGTCATTCCAATAGGTGGAATTTTATCCTTCAGCTCTGTTAATCAAATGTCTCAGAATAGACATGTTGAGAAACAGATCCAGATAATGTAATGCTTGTACATTGAACATGCCCAAAATATGCTTTGTTGAGCTTTGATTTAGATGGCTGGAGCTAATGAAAATGTCCTGTATTTACTTACATCAATTCTCATTCAATTAAAGTGTGCTTCAGACTTCCTCATTCTCATCTAAAGAAATTCTCATTGATGGAGATTGATGTTCTTACTTTGACTTGGTATCAAAGAGAACAAAAATACGTGAGAGAGAATGTCCTCTCTTTCACTGTATAATTATCTCTTCAGGGATCTATAACCTCCCTGGCTTCTCATACTTAAATTTAACCCTACAGTAGTAGGGTTTTTTTCCCATACTGGTGATATTTTATACCAAGAGAGAATCTTGCCCTTGAGAAATAAATTTGCATTAAACAAGATACAGTAAGAGCATTAAAAAAATGCAGTAAACCTCTGAAGAACCCAGCTGAAACTCAGCATGAATGTTGTCCTAACATTCTTTTGATTTTAACTAAATTCTACCAGAAACAAAACAGCTGCAAGGCATCTTGCTGTTTTTTAAATTATAAAACAATAGATGATTCTTTCTTTACAATAGAATCTCTAATCTCAAAATTACCCAAATGAAATTGGTTTGCCCTTGTGTCTCAAAGCATAAATTCAAATCAAATCAAGACCTCTTCAAATTTGTATCTCCAAGTTGCCTCAGATAAGGGTTGATTCATACAGACCTGAAACAGTAGCCTAAATCACTAAATTTATGATGACTAAATGAATCAGCATAAGAACAATCAACCAATGGAACAGAAGTTGCCTTCGGAAGTTGTGGGAGATTCATCACTGGAGGCTTTCAAGAAAAGTTTGGATTTCTTTCTTAAGAAATTGCCAAGCAGTTTGCCATAAAAACCAGCCATTAAAAAAAGATAAATTTGCATTTATTCCAGGACATATGGAAGAGACCCATTATTTATTTTTAGTTTTATTTAATTATTAAATCTATATGCTGCCCATCTCACTGATAAAAGTGACTCTGTGCAACATATAATACATGCACATCTAAAGCAGCTACTAGTACAGTGGTGTCTGCAGGGAAGAACAGGCAAGACAGCAATGATGGCAATGCCATCCATGTCTTAGCCAGTGGTGGGATTCAAACAGTTTTACTACCGGTTCTGTGGGCATGATGTGGCTTGGTGGGTGTGGCTTGGTGGGCGTGGCAGGGGAAGGATACTGCAAAAATCCCCATTCCCTCCCCACCCCACTAACCTGCTTTCCAGTTCCGTTCTCCTGTGCAGGGCAACAAAAGAAGACCCAGCCGATCAGCTGGGACTCGAGAGGCGGAGAATAGATGGGGGCGGGGCCAGTCGGAGATGGGATTTGCCGGTTCTCCAAACTACTCAAAAATTCCGCTACCGGTTTTCCAGAACTGGTCAGAACCTCTTGAATACCACCTCTGCACTGGACCAGTGTAACAAGTGCCTTGTAACTTTTCAAGCAATGTTAATATCCTCTACATAAAACCATGCTGAAGATTTCTACCTGGGAGCATCACACGTTTCACCGGGAGAAACTCTGTGTGCGATGCGCCGTTGCACATTGTTCAAAGCCCACGCTTCTAATTTACAGGACCACGGGAATGTCAGAAGCTGCCAAAGCAAAGGGCTGTCCTATATGCTGTCTCCCAAGGTACCTATCGCAACTGGGTCTCTACTGTGCATCAGTGGCGCAGAGCGCCATTTAAGTCTGACATTATTATACCCCATTTGTAGCAGCTGCCACTGTGAAATCTCCTGGGGTTTTAATTGCATTGTCAGAAGAATCAAATAACATTAATTAAATCAGGCCCTTCCTCTCTCCGTGTGATCTGTAGGTTGAAGGGGACACACACTGCAGGAACAGCCACCTGCAGTACTGGATAAATTGATTTTTTTTTTTCTGGATGTCAATCTGGCAAAACAAACAGAGAAGATTTGGGGAAAGAAAAAGAAGCAGCAGAGAATGGAGAAAAAGTGAACACCATCAAACCTTTAGAATGAGTCGGTCTTTTTTTAGGTTGGGGGTTCAACCTGAGAGAAGGAGATTGTGAAACTGTTCGTTGCCTAAAATGCAGCAAGAGAATCTAAGCAAAGATTGTTTTGTTTAGCTACATGTACAAAGAAGAGAGACGTTCTCAGTCAAAACAGAGACACCTTAGGCAGGATTTCATATGCAGTCACTGGGCAAGAAAATTTGATCTATGCAAACGGAGTGAATTTTAAAACAAGCCTTACTTTACACTCCCTCCTCTCTCCTGTTAACTTGTAAAGACATTGAGCAGCAAGATTCTTGCAACTCGATAATGTTCATTTCACGATGGGGGAAATATTATGCATTTTATAAACATTAGAGACACCCACAAAGAGTGGACATGTGGCCTTTTTTCAACACGGTGTTGAGAACTGCTCAAGACCAGCCCTGTGTTTCTCTCTAAAAGTGTTTTCCTCCAATGTTTGAAGGTCCATCAGAAAAGCTTCCTGTCAGATCCCTAAAAGTGATGTTGCCATTCAATTGGGAGAAGGGGTGGGGGCTTGGATTCAATTCATTAGTATTGCCTGTGACAACTGGTATTTTATAACCTGTATCCTGACGCTGGAGTGCCCAGAGATTTTCTCACCTCTTCGGGAATGTATAGGAGGGAGGGCCATGTGGGTTGTTTCACTTTGAAAGCTAGTGGAAGATGGCCATGGGAATGTATGCTTATCTGTTTCTTAGAGTGGCCAGTACAATAAAATCTTCACACATGTGGATTGGCTGAATCCACATCTGGCTAAAGGGAGAGGTCACTACTGCTTTAATTCTACTTGTCTTGCATAAGAGTATTCAGGTGTTGCATCTACTTAATAAAAGGTTCCTTTGGAAATACTTTGTTTCAAGAGACTTCACTTTCTTAAGTTAGGAGGCGAGGCAATCCTTACACTTCCATAGCATTGAGCCAGAAGATCTGATAACCCAACTGAATCAAATTGCCATAAACTGAAGACTCTTTGGGACCAAGGATTTGATATTCTGGGAATGGGCTGATTCGTCATCAGCTCCGTCTCCCTGCAAAAGCAAGATCGGGTCAGCTTTGCAAGATCAAGGTCTTCCCCATCGTTTATATTTCAATTAGCCAATGAAGTCCCTTTGGAAAGGAGCCTGTGTTCTTCTCCCCTTTCTTCTGCTGACAAGGAGGAATGTGATAGCTGGACAGATTCACATCATCCATCTTTCCTTCCCTTGACAGGAACTGTATTGAAAATAATGGAGAGGAGAGAAGCAAAATACCAGGATAATATATGGAAGCTTCCTTTACCTTGCAGTTTCCTGCCCAGTTATCAACTTTCAAAAGTTTATTGAAGGGACACATTTAGCACATTGCCAATCTTAAGCCCTCACCTTTCAGTGCAAAAGACTTACCTGTCAGGAGGGGGAAAATAGGTAGATTACCATGAATAAGGAACCACTATGAAGCGTGAAATCAAATGCCAACAGCAGCTCTCTGGGCATGTCCTTCTTAATAGCTGATGCCTTGCAGAGGACATTTGGTATAAAAACGTAGAGTATAGCATATGTCTTTTTCTTTCCCAGAAAATGATGAGGGGGAAATTGCTTTGGTAAAGGATGCTCCTTTTCACCTGCTAAACGAACAAAGAACCTATCGGCTTGTTTTCATTTTCTTCAATAATATTGTAAAGTTGAAGGGCCGATTCACTCATTCTTGTACTGAAAGGTCTGCAATCCTAAGTAAATTTGATCAGGATCACTAGAGAGGGTGGCTTTCCCCAGATTATTTTCCCCCCTAGTGCTTTGGTGGTTTTGCCACATTTTTATCAAGGTTCAATAAAAGTTTGTCCACCATGACAGCGGGGGAGAGAAATGTGTTTTTCAGAGTTCTTATAAAGAATTCAGGTTTTTGCCTGCTCTTCTGAATTGGGCCTCTAACGTATCTCCAGAGGCCAAGAAGAAGGAGAAGAACAGCAAATGTTGACATATCTTGACCAGCATCCACAGCAAGCATCGTGAGGCTGGTGGAGGCTGGGAATGCCTTTGCAAAATGAGTGTGTAAATCCTTTGGACAGCCCAAGCTCCATCAGCTTAAACTGTGCACAGCTATTCTTCAGGAGAAGGGAAGGTACAGAAGAGGTTTTGATCTCTGGACTGCTGTCATGAAAATAGCATGGCTTGCAAAAATTGAAACGTTGCCTCGTTCTGTTGGAAAGGAAAAAAAAATACAACTAGAAACAAAAGTACTTGGTTGATGTCAAGTCTTTGAAAAAAGAAAAGAGGGAGATTCATTCATTACATTCTTGTGTTGTGTAAATGAGGAGTGGGGGGGACTATTAATTCCTGCTTTTAGGTTTCTATTTCTCGCTTAGCTTTCCTTTCTCTCCGCAGCTGCAAACCTTTATCAAAATATGCCAAGGTCAACAGACAGAGGCCTCATCACCACCTGGAGATGTCCACATGATCATATTCAGAACTTTTAATTGGAAGAATCTTTTGAACTATGGGGGGTGGGAACAATTTCATCACTTTGTATGTGTGATCTGCGCGCCTAATTTCTCAGATTCAGAATCCTATTTGATGCTACCTATTTTCTCTAATTTATGGAGTCTAAGTATTTCTTTCTTGGATTTTGAATGGAGCACCGACTGACATTGAGAGAGAATGGAAGGGGAATGGTGTGGATTTAATGCCTGTGCCTCTATTGAGGTGAATTCCACCCTCAATTTTATTACAATGAAGTACAAAAAATGGTAACTTGCCATAAAGATTTAGTACAAATGATCTAACAACCATCATAACATCTTGAAGAAGATGTCACTGGGCATGTTTCTTCTTCTGCAGACACCAATGAAAAGAGATGCCATTAATCAGCTCTTATGGATTAAGAGGTTTTCCCTACCAGCAGAGGTGGGATTCAGCAGGTTCTGACCAGTTCTGGAGAACCGGTAGCAGAAATTTTGAGTACTTTGGAGAACAGGCAAATACCACCTCTGACTGGAGATTTTACAGTATCCTTCCCCTGCCACGCCCACCAAGCCATGCCTACAGAACTGGTATTAAAAAAAATTTGAATCCCACCACTGACTGACAGAATAGTGGGGAATGGAAGGATTTATATTCCTTGCAGACAGGTGGTCATTTGCATTGTTTTAGAGGCTCCTTGAAGCACTTGGTGGTTTATCTGTGTCCTCAGGGTCACTTGAATGGTGCTCCTGGTTGCTTCAGAGAGTAATTAGGACTGCTGAAAAAACAATGGTTACCAACCTGCCTTCAGTCAAGGACCTGTATACTGCACAAGTCAAAAAGAGGGCTGTGAAAATATTTACAGACCCCTCACATCCCAGACATAAACTGTTTCAATTCCTTCCCTCAAAACGAAGCTATAGGGCACTGCACACCAGAACAACTAGACACAAGGACAGTTTTTCCCCGAACGCCACCACTCTGCTAAACAACTCATTCCCTCAACATTGTCCAACTATTTACTAAGTCTGCACTACTATTACTATTAATCTTCTCATCACTCCTTATCACCCATCCCCTCCCACTTGTGACTGTAGGATTGTAACTTCGTTGCTTGTATCCTTATGATTTATATTGACTGTTTCCTAGTATGATTTGATTGCTTATTGTACCTATGACTATTTTTAAGAGTTGTACCTGACGATTCTTGATGAATGTCTTTTCTTTTATGTACACTGAGAGCATTTGCACCAAGACAAATTCCTTCTGTGTCCAATTACACTTGGCCAATAAAGAATTCTGTTCTGTTCTATTCTATTCTATTCTTCATTCCAATATTCTATTCTATTCTGTAGCCTGCATTTTTTTTCTTTTTTCCCTGGAAATCCATTCCTACTCCCACACCATTCAAAGGGTGTTCATCCCAAATTGTATAGCTGAAAGTCTGCAGAGATTCAAGAAAAACAAGAAAGTCCAGGTGCCTCCTGAAAAAGCACCTTCGGGACAAACCATGACCTGGATGACTGAGAATGTAAATACTTCCATTCCACACTGTCCTGTCAGAGCTGAAGAAGCTTCTTGGATGAGAAGCAAAACATTCTCAAGGAAGAAACAAGAAAGTCCAGTTGCCTCCTGAAAAAGCACCTTTGGGACATATATAGGATTGCATTCTGAAGGCAAAACTATTGTAAGAGGTAACAGAATGGAAAATACCTAAATCTGTGACTTATGACCTTTGTAAATAGTTGGACAAAGTTGAGGGAATTATTTATTTAGCAGAGTGATGGTGTTCGGGGAAAAACTGTCCTTGTGTCTAGTTGTTCTGGTGTGCAGTGCTCTATAGCGTCATTTTGATGGTAGGAGTTGAAACAGTTTATGTCCAGGATGTGAGGGGGTCTATAAATATTTTCAAGGCCCTCTTTTTGACTCGTGCAGTATACAAGTCCTCAATGGAAGGCAAGTTGATACTAATTATTTTTTCTGCAGTCCTAATTACTCTCTGAAGTCTATGCCTGTCCTGTTGGGTTGCAGAACCAAACCAGACAGTTATAGAGGTGCAGATGACAGACTCAATCATTCCTCGGTAGAACTATATGAGCAGCTCTTTGGGCAGTTTGAGCTTTCTGAGTTGGCACAGGAAGAACATTCTTTGTTGTGCGTTTTTGATGTTAAATATCCATTTTAGGTCTTCTGATATGATAGAACCTAGAAACTTGAAGATCTCTACTGTTGATACTGTGTTGTCTAGTATTATAAGAGGTGGTTGCTAAGCAAAATCATTGTAAGTCAAGGACTACCTATATTAACAATCCTGTCCATTTTTTTAAAAAAAATATGTACTTTTAGATATGAACTAAACAGCAGGCAAAAATATGACTTCTCCTGTTCTCCTCCCACCCCAAGAATTTATCCTGCTTCCCTATAAGCACCAAGAATGATTAATCTCCCCCTATCTCTTATCCCCACCCCACCCAAGAAGCTAAATTAACAGACTCTGGACTAGCTAACCATTTTATAAACTTTTCTTCACCACAAGACAAATAAAGATGTATCGTTCTCCTGTGATCTCCAATATACCAGCTGGATTGAAAGGGTTTTTTGTTTAATTTGGGGTTGTTGTTCCTTTTTCAATGCCTTTTTTTTCCCCACTGAAAGTTTATTGGATCTGTTGCTCTTTAGAAGCTGTGTCTGGTACACAATCAGATCCAAAGGCTTTTACAACATCAAAGCATTAAAAACAAATCTATCTCACTTACAGCCAAGTATGTGTTTATGCCAAGCAAGGAGGGCCCTGAAGATCTGAACTTTTCTTCCTCCTTCTTCTCCTTCACTTTCAAATTCTGCTAACAATGTAATAGATCAAAAAACAAAAAAGAATTCCCAAGGTCTCTTTTGGGGAGCTTCAGAATTGAAGCTGAAATTACTTCTAGGGGAGGTTACATCCTGCAGGTGGTCTCCCTGCCTGATATTATTTACCACAAATGGCTTATTCATGCCGGAACTACATTGACTTAGAACTAAAATGGAAAGCAAGCCCTTGAGGTCCACTTCCTTCTCATCTCCAAATCTATTATTGCAATATGAACTAAGATAATGGAACAGTGGGAATTGCCAGGTGCAGGAGCTTTACAATAAAGCGGTCCAGCTTCTTTTATTTCATAATAAGCATCTGCAGGGTTGGGTAGGCAGAATCACCAAGAAGAGCCAAAGGCTCTGAACCTTTTCCAGGAATTGCCAGTCCCCAAAGAGGACAGATTTTGTAGGGGTTTTCTGTCATTGTACTTTCATCTCCCTTATTGGGGGGGTCCAGGTGAGTCATTATAAATAAAATAAATGCCTTTACAAAGGTTGGAAAAATTAGATCAATTATTTTGAACATCTCTGGTCTTCTACTGAGGTACCAACTTGCTCTGTGCAGAAGTCAAGTTAGATGAATCACTCTACCCAGACGTGGGCTTCACATAGTTTAGCAACTAGTGCAGAACTGAAAATGTGAGCGCACGCGGATTCAAACACATGGTGATTTCATGCGCACAGCTTCCAGCACACCTTCTTGGGCAGCCGTGGTGAATAAAGCCATTGAGGCATGGAAATCACCTGGGCTGCATGAGTGGGATAAGCAAGTGAGATATATAGGATGGGATAGCCCCGGGGCAGGTGGGCAGGCCCAACCAGTGGTTGGAACTACCAGTACGGGCAAACCAGTCCGAACTGGCAGCAGCCCACCTCTGGCTTTACCTGTCAAGAAATTCCTCCTAATTTCCAGGTTGGGTCTCCCTGGGATGAGCTTCTACTAGTTGCTTCTTGTGCTGCCCTGTAGTGCTAGGGAGAATAAATTGACCCTTACCCCTTTCTTGGGACAGGCCTTCAAGTATTGGAAGTTTGCTGTCATGTCACCCCAGTCCTTCTTTTCACTAGACTAGACGTACCTAGTTCCTTCAACTGTTCATCATCCAATTTAGCCTCCAGACTCCTTATCACCTTTGTTGCTCTTCTCAGCACCCTTTCTTGGGTCTCAGCATCTTTTTTTGATTCCCTTCCATTCGGAATATACGGCTCCGACTCATATTCTGATACTAATTGTGTTCACGCACTTTGCAGGTATCAACAGATGAGTAACTGAGACCAAACCTCCTGAATTTCATACAATTAAAGATGTCTGCGAAATTGTGGGAAAGAAAACACAATACCACATTTATTTGGATTCCTTCACAGGTATCGTTATGCAACATCACCAATGTAGAGCTCTAATTCTGAACATGTAAGGTGGGTATTTTAATGACAAAACAAATTTAACTCCATTGGCAAGTCAAGCCAGGATCTTTCTTTGGCAACTCCAAGCAATCCTCAGTGAGACTTATTGCTACCCATTTATTCCTTGTTTTTCAACAAGAATTGGAAAAAAAAAAACACTGAAGCCCACTTTGGATTTGAAAGTACATTAAATGGAACTAATTACAGCCAATCTTTCCCTCCAATACATCCCTTGCTTTCTCATCCCCCCACCCCGGGGGGTTTCTGTGTTTCATTTAGAAAGTAAATTGAATCCATTGTTCCAGGATGAGCTACTTGTTTAGGCTTTTGAGAGTAGCCTCTTGGGTGAAAGTTAGAAACAGCCAAATTTAAATAAATTATTCTGGTTTTCATATTTGCATAGTAATCTAAATAATCTCCTTTCTTTTCTTCCAATGAGTGGGTTTTGTTTGTTTGTTTATTGATTTGCTTGCTTGCTTGCTTGCTTTTACTGTAACTGTCTTTCAGGTACTTGTATTCCCTATCAAACCTACCACAATTGTAACCATTTTGTATGGACAACTGGTTTTGTTTCTTTCCTGGCTGCACAAAGTATGTTAAGAATCACTGCTGAAGTCCAAAAGCAACGATCACTTTGAGGGCCATATTCCTGACAATTCTGTTGAGCTTTTGAACCTTTTCCATTTGGGCCACCAGAGACTGGTATCAGAGCTTGAAATGCCCTGAACTATTGATGGTATGGAGCTTTGAGCAAATGTCCTCTCTGTATCCAAGAAAGTTGTGAGAGGTTTATGATCCTGTATATGTCCAGAAGTGCCTGGTTCTGAATCGATTCATCTGCTGAATTTTACACGTGCACATCACCAGGTACATAAGATTGCTTCTGATGCAAGAAACATGTCAATGGTTGGCCAACATAAATATGGCTACCCACCATTTACAAGACTTTTCGGACCATGGTAAAACTTTGCTAGGCTTGGCACGGCAGAGAGGTGATAATCCTTGATTTTGGGGGCCCTGCAGTTCGCTCTGATTGCTCCCTTCAACTCTAACATGTCCAACTAATTCCTAGAGGCTCTGGCATTGGCATTCTAGAAAGAGGCATCTGCTCACGATTTTCAGATTTTATTGGTGCAATCCCAAGAAGAAAAACTGTTCAACCAAGAGGCGGATGACTCTGTTGTGGGTTTTAGCCATGGTGACATGCTGCTGGTTTGCACCGGTTCTAGCAAACCGGTAGTGCCAATGAGCAGTTGGCCCCACCCACCCCTGCCCTTTCCTGTGCTTTATTTCCTTGTTTTTTTAGTTCAACTGATTCACACAGCAGTGAAGATTGCCATGCCTCCGCTGTTTTACTCACCAGTGCTGACATAGTAGGTAAGTTTTGAGGTTTAAAATTGGTGGTTTTTGAATGCTGCGTGCGTGTGCAAAACACACGTGCAAGCATGAAGCACTCTCTCATAGAACCGGTAGTAAAAAAAAAAGGTTGAATCCCACCACTGGTTTTAGCCCATATTGTGAGGGAAAGAGAGCAAAAATTGGCTGGGCAGGGGGACTCTCTCAGGCTACCGAGTCCCCAGTATGTACCTGAAGATGCCAGGTGTTGATGTCACTCCTTGCTCAAGAAATAATGACTGGATGGTATCATCTGTCTTTCCCCCCCAAGGGAAGAAGAAACAATTAGAGAAAGCCATTTGTAACAGATCCCCAAGGCAACATATAGCTTCTCAACACTCTTGCAGGATGGGATGAGTTAGTGATTTAACAACACAACAGTTTGAGCTAAAGTCTTCCCGAGCGTAGGAAGTTTTTTACCCTGACATGAGATATACCTAGATTAAGCATTCCAATGAGACTGTGCTACTATCACACCATTCATCACCCAAAAAGGCTTATGTATTATAATGACACGGGTCTTATGTGTTCCTGCTTCAATCAAGCAAAAAGAAATTTAAATACAATCCCTCTGTATTTCTTCTGCAATCAACCAAGACCAAATTTAACTCTCTCTCCTGGATCCAGCATCTCTCCCTTTCTCTCTCTCATTCTCTCTGAAGAGGTTCTTCTTAGCCAGAAGTTCTTCAGAGTGGCAGACACGGTTATCCTTTCATTCTTTCAGGGAAGCATATTTTAATTTCAGAATTTTTTATCCTTTTGTAGGCGAGAATGACAAGGCGAGGCTGACTTTGTCCTGCCGTAAATTTCCATAAATCATGATTGGATTAACTTACATTATTAGTTTCCGCTCTTTCTCTGCTTTTCTGGTGCAGTGGCCTTTTTCAGTCAGACTCATGTTAAATGTAATCAGTGTGTGTGGTTTTTTTTCTCTCTCTGTATATGTGCATGTGTGTGTGTATAAAATGAGAATATATAACTATTCTGAAAGATCACCAAGTGTAAATCTTTATCCTCTCAGCTGCTCCAGGAGCAAGGTTTTAATTTAATGAAAAGGTAAATTCCACCCCAAGTTTGTTCAAATAACATACATTTTTTAATAAATATTAGAGGCCATGCTCCTATTGTTCCTACAAAGAATGACAGAATATCCACAGCTTTCTTTCTATAGCAAAGGCAGACATTATACATGTTCATAGGTTTTTGAAATGGATGCAACCATTCTTTATGGCAGCAGATCGTAGAAATTATTGGATACAGCAAAAATGTATGGCCTGTGGCCTCTTAAATGCAAGAACGTAAATTACTACTTTTGTGTCATTATAAACCACATTTGCCTTACTTTGATAGATGTGTAGATTAACAGAGTTGGAAGAGACCTTATAGGTCATCTAGTCCAACCCCCCACCCAAGCAGGAGACCCTATGCCATTTCTGACAGATGGCAGTCCAGTCTCTTCTTGAAAGCCTCCAGTGATGAAGCTCCCACAGCTTCTGAAGGCAACTTCTGTTCCATGGGTTGATTGTTCTCACTGTCAGAAAATTTCTCCTTATTTCCAGGTTGAATCTCTCCTTGTTCAGTTTCCACCCATTATTCCTTGTCTGGCCTTCCGGTGCCTTGGAAAATAGCTTGACCCCCTCCTCTGTGTGGCAGCCCCTCAAATATTGGAAGATCACTATCCTGTCTCCCCTGGTTCTTCTCTTCCCTAGACTAGCCAAGCCCAGTTCCTGTAACCATTCTTCTGTGTTTTAGTCTCCAGTCCCCTAATCATCCTGGTTGCTCTTCTCTGCACTTTTTCTAGAGTCTCTCTCACACACACACACATAGACAGAGAGAGAGAGAGCAAGAGAGAGAGAGAGAGAGGGAGAGGGAGAGAGAGAGAGAGAGAGAGAGAGGCATGACACACACAGATACACACACTTCAGTGGAAGGATGGATGTGAGATGCGTCCATAATGAAGACACCCCACCCGTGAATTTCACTTTCTCTTTTCTTGGTTGTTATTCTTTCCAGATAAATGGAAACCTGAGGGGAAAATGATGTAGAAGGACTTGCCACTCTGCCCATCAGATTCTCTGACAACAAGACCCCATTTGACATACAGGAAGAAGCCTGTCCATCAAAGAGCTCCAGCCAGAAACAGCAGAAAGAAATATTCCGGAAAACGTGCACCTACTGCATTGATGTGGGAGAACCAAGTGGCAGTGATAAAGAATACAGATGACTTCTTTATCCTTAACCCTAATCACATGACTCAGAAATGTGCTGGTGTCAGAAAGAATGTCAAAAACTTGTTTGCCAAGATGTTTATTGTTCAGCGAAATCTCCCCATTTTCTGAGACCTTCCTTCATGTTGGATCCCTTGAAATGAAAGAGGTATGGGTGCAATTCCTAGGCCTGGGACCCTGAATAGAAGTTCTAGCTACCAGAAAGTATTTGATAGCAAATTTCCCGATAATCCAAGACTCAACCCTCTTAAATCCCTTTACCAAATCCAGTCAAAACCTTCTGAAGACCTGGACAATGTAAAATGCTAAATTTATACGGAGGGAAGAAAAACAGGCTTAGATCTATAGACAGATTATTAGAGAGAAGAATTTTAAAGGCTGCATTGATTTACGCTGCCTCTTTAAGCTGCATATTTTTGGTTCATGTTTCTCTCAGAACAATCCGACTGAAGATTTTTCCAGTTTTTTTCCCCACGTCGATATTAGAAGAATTACTAAGGTCGTTGGGATGAGAATTTTGTCTGCCGAAAGGCCAATGCAGAAGATTCTTCAAGGGAAACATCCATAGAATATAGCAAATAACCGGAATAGCTTCAAGAAGACTAGTGAACATTTTCCGAGGGCTGTTTTACATCCTTTGATTGCCGCTGAACTTTTCATAGAATGGCATTTCAAACAAATTTGGAAGCTCTTCATCAGAGAAAGCATCGGAGAGACTGAAAAGGAAAGCAAAAAATATTTCACAGCAGGACAAAAGCCAGAAAAAAACTCAGCATAGGACAAACTAGTGAATATCTAGTTTGGTGTTTTTGTATCTGTCTCTACGGAGAAAAAGAGCGGGACATAAATGTTATAAAATAGACAGATTGAAGCCAGACTTAATTTAAAAAAAAAAACCTTTTAGAAAAGAAAAATAACCAGGATGAATATCACTGAGAACCGGTCAGTGGATGCAAAGATGGGGGTGGTCACCAGATGTGGAATGTGGAGACCTACACAGCTGAAAAACTCCAGCCCCATGCTGCCAACTCAAAAAGTCAAAATAATCCATCAATACTGTTAAAACTGCTGCACAGATGGCATTTTGGGCTCGGATAAAGAGAGGTCATCTTTAGAATATTTCAAAGGAAAAGAAAAACACAGAAGCCAAGGAGGAAGGAGCAAGAAGACAAATCAAGTTTTTTTTCTTTGAGGGTCACATAAGGGTTTGGGCAAGAAAATGTCAATGGTACAAGGAGTTCCAAGCTTCGCATACTATGCTGTAATTAATTCAGCTCCAAATAAAATATATACTTCAAGAATGTGTACTGGTAATGCCATAATTCCTTCCTAGCTAATGGAGGAAAGTGAAATTCTACAAGACTTGAATTCCCTTTAAATATAGACAATGCTGACTTGGAAGAATCAGTCATTTGCTTTGTTCCCAAAGGGTTAAATACAGGGTAGTTCTCAACCTACAGCCTCAATTGGGACATAATTTCCATTGATAAGCAAGACAGTTTTGAAGTGAGTCATGCCTGATTTTATGACTTTTTCTTTTCCTTTTTTTGCCATGGAGGTTAAGTGAATCACTCAGGGACAGGCTGCTACCAGTTTGCACCAGTTTGGGCGAACTGGGTGTTAATTTTACATTTGGATCACCAAACTGGTAGTTTCTATGACTGGCTGGCCCCACCCACCCTGCCCCACCCTTCCCAGGAGTCTCCACGTAGCCCATTTTGGATCCCAGGTAAGTGCAGAGCTTGGGAAAGGCAAAAAAGGAGAACCGCCAAAGCTCTGGGAGGCCATTTTTGCCCTCCTGGAGGCTCAAGAAAAGCCTCCGGAGCCCAGGGAGGGTGAAAATTGGGCCTCCCAGAAGTTCTGGAAGGCCAGTTTCCGGCCTCCAGAGGGCCTCCAGAGCCTGGGGAGGCCATTTTCATACTCCTGGAGGCTCGAGGAAAGCCTCCGGAGTCCAGGGAGGGCAAAAACAGTTCCCCCACCATAGTGCAGGAGGCTGACTAGGCCACACCCACCCAGCCATCGGGCAGAGAACTTGGTTGCTAAATTTTTTGAAGCCCACTCCTGGAATCACTACAGTTGCAAAGTCAATTATGTCACCATTAAACAAGTACGGTGTCAGGATTCCAGCAGTTACCCCAATTAAATCCTGAGCCAAATTCTGGAGCCAAAACTTCAAAAGGATTTATTGGGAGTTAATATGTCCGGCACTGCCTGGATGTAGCCGACTTTGAGATACATCATTCATTGTCACCCTTGACTCTGGTTTTCTTCCACCCGCTGGATGTATCAAAATTCATATTCTCCAGTGAGACACATCCATAGCCAAGAGTCATCAATCATGTTCTCCAGTTAGATATTTGCATGGCAGAAATTTCAGTCACCTAGTTATTATCTTTGAGAAACTATGGAATGCGCTTTCGGTTTCCCAGCTGCTGCACTGCTCTTTCAAACCCCTTTCCCCACTCCCTTTCTGTTGGCAACTCTAAAAAGACCATAGAAATATTTTATGAGTTGACATACAGCTTCCCCCGTCGGCTTTGCTTATTGGTAGCTGGCTGGGAAAGTCACAAATGATGATCATGTGACTCTAGGATGCTGCAACCATCATAAATATATGCCTGTTGCCAAGTTCCCAAATTTTGATCGCATTCTGTTACGGTTGTAAGTGCAAGGGGTTGTCCATATAGTTAATCTCCATCAGTCTCAACTTCATTGAATTCCATTGTTTGTAGTAGGTTTGGGGACATATTTACATATTTTCTGATGACTATTAAGGAAGAAAGGTCTAGGGCAGAGCTGGGCACAGAAGGACATTTCCTTAGTTGCTTCCAATGTGAATTGCTTCGAGCAAGCAAGGTTCATTTAAATAAAATCAATTCATTTGAATGTCAAATAGGTTCCTCTGAAACAGACTCATCTCTATGCAAGTTGGAAGTGAGTGGGATCCTATAGGTGCCAGTCACAGTGGGAAGAAGTCAGGATAGAGAATCAGTCAAACAGTATCTCCCCCTCTCTCCAATGTACCATTGAGAGCAATTTTGTTCCTCCTGTAGTTACTAATTGGAGTATGACACCTTTATATCTTTTAATTACATCCATTCAACTCTTATTTAAACTTCAGTATATACCTTAAGTTTATGACCTTCAATATAATACATAATACATAACTTCCAATCGAATTCTGTTTGGCACATTCTTATAATACACACTATATTCTTTAAAAAAAGAAAGAAAAGATTGTAAATATATGTAATTATAAACCCTCATTCCATTCCAGTTCAGTTCTATCATTAATAATCATTAAAACCATAACATCTTTAACACTTCCTTTCAATTAAATATCATACTTCCTTAAAAACACATATAATCTCCATAATTGATTTTTCCCTTATTTTTCTTCACATATGTTTTATAAATCATTAAATATACCTTTTGTTACATTTATTTATTGACAAGCATTCCACTGAATTACGATAGCTATTTTATCAGACATTTTAATCATACATTGTTTCATATTTTCTAAAATTATTTCTGCTTCTAATATAACCATACTATCTTATGTACCTTTGCAGAATCCCTTTTTCCATTAAGTTTTCACCCATTATCTCTAAATAGGCCCTGTTTCTCTGTATTTTGCTTCTGTCCTTTATCACTTCTTTTCCTTTCTTTCTTCCCTCTCATCTTCTCCCTCCCCTTTTTACTCCCTTGTCTCTCTATTCTAATTCTCTCTTCTGCATTTCCCTCTTCTGTTGCTTTCTGATTTTATACTTATTTTTCACTCTATTTTTTGGGGGAGTTGTTTTTCCCAATCTTAAACTTTCCATTCTCTTTCCCCCCTTTCCTTCCCCCCCCCCATCTAAGATTATTTGTTCATTAAAGATGGCTTTTTCTTTGTCGCAATCTTCTTGTTCTGCAGGCATTTCTTGTTGTTTCTCATAATTCCAAATCTCCATTTCTAAAAACTGAAATATGAAGCCAAAAGAACCTCTCCCTTCTTGTGCATCTTCTTTGTACTTTTTAAGTTCCATGTTCAGTTCTTCTAAAAGTGGAGCCATTTTAAAAAGTTTTAAACAACCACCCGATTGATTTTAGTCATTCAAAACAATAACCAAGAATCCAGAAATCATCAAGTAATCCAGATAGTCCCAAGTTATATCTTTTGATTTCTTTTTCGACTTTCTCTTCCTGGAGTTTTTGTTGCGATATTTCAATTAGAATGTATCTTTTGGAAGTCTTGTTGAGATTTTGCTGTAAGTTCTTTTTTAATTCCAGGCAGTCTCCTCCCTTCCAGATCCTACCCTTTTATTATTTTTCTCTCCTTTCCTGTTTTCAAAAGCTTTTAATTATCTAGAAATCTTTATTATCCCTTTGACTTTTTATTTTCAACATTAAATGCCTATTGATGTCAAAGTGGATTTTTTCCCCAATTTCTTGCTTAAGTCTCTTAGCTGTCAATATAGGAAAAGGAGAAAACCAAATCTTTCCCCTTTTCTCTCTCCTTTGCAGCTTAAAAATCTTCTTAGGGAACAATGTTATTGTTTTTTAACAGTTTCAATTCCAGGGTACCTTATTTGTTGCTTTCTCTTCTTATCTTCCTCCTGCACATTCTTTTCCAGTCGAGTTCTTCTTTGTGGTGGCCATTTCTGACCACCGCTGCAACCGCCTTCGGGATAGGGAGTAATGGCCAGCTGGGGAGGAGAGATGCGGCTCTCCTCAACCCTGCTGGCAGTCTCCCCCCTCTTCACCACCTCTACGGGGTGGCTTAGCCCCGAAACCAGCCGGCTCGGGGCACTCCAGCGGCGAGCACGGATCGAAGCCTCGCAGAGACAAGGTTTCGGTCTGTCGCTGAAGAAGCTCAAACCGGAAGTCTGCAAAACTTTTCTATAGCTCCGCAGACATCTGCTTTGCACTGTTGATGCTTAGAGTGAAGTGGCAATTGGTGATTGACATAACATTCTCTGCTCTGGGAAACTGTATCTATTCACAAAGCACCTTGTGCATACCAGCTTCTCTTCCTCTGAAGCCATCTCTCTCCCTGTCCCTCCCTCCCCCCCCTCTCTCTCCTACTTCAGCAGGGTGATCCAATCCATTTTATTACCCTGCTATTCATTTACATAGATAATACAGTCCTTGATGTAGCTGATGGTAATGAACAAAATCAGGCATTCCAAGATTGTTAATTAGAATTGCCATGCGTTCCAAGAGGGATTCAAACAATTGTTGGACTTCCAGAGAAATGAAAAGGAAAAGAAGATTGTTTAAGAAGTTTTTCAGATGTCCATGGAGATTCTCAGTCACTCAGCTCATGGTTGTCCCAAAGGTGCTTTTTCCTCTTCAAGGAAAAAACGAAGTCCAGTTGCATTTTGGAAAAGCACCTTGGAGACAACTTTTTCAGACAACCAAAACAACACTCATTTTTTTTTTTATTATAAGGACAAATCTTAATAGGAAAAATGCTATCTGGTTTTCATACAACTGTTCATAGCATAGCCGAAGTTGTTACTAGGTGATGTCTATACAGATATCATCTAAATTTTCATTTCATCCTCTATTTTTTTTTCCATACAGGGCCAGACATCTCCTGAAGATGTTTCTTGCATCATTGGATGTTCTCCAGTGAGCAGTCAGATCTTTGGGAAAGTTGTGTTGTAGCCATCAACAATTTAGAAGTTACCCATTACTGATTTAAAGTGGCATTTGAAGTAGATTAGGAGAATCAGATTAACAAAAATATAAGAAGGAAAAAAAAATATTAGTGCATGGGGGAATCACACATTTTACTGTCGGCCTGTTTTTCACATCAAATTATATAGTTATGTAAATTATGGTTTGGACCAAGATTGAATTGCTGGTAGTATTTTTGGGAGGAGATTCGTCAGGAGTCCTCATGGTAACAATTATAGCAGCTTGTCCATAACACAATGAGGTATATAAAGATGACTGAGTCAAAAACTTTGCAAAAAAATAAAACAACAAAACTATCCTTGATACCACAAAACCAAACAGACAGTGGGACTAAGATGACTGTCTCAGGCAGAGATTAAATGCAGAATGAAACCAGTGGTGGGATTCAATTTTTTTTTACTACCGGTTCTGTGGGCATGGCTTGGTGGGTGTGGCATGGCTTGGTGGGTGTGGCAGGGGAAGGTTACTACAAAATCCCATTCCCTCCCCACCCCACTAACCTGCTTTCCAGCTCCATCTTCCTGTGCAGGGAAACCAAAGAATACCCAGCCAATCAACTGGGACTTGGGAGGCAGAGAATAGATGGGGCGGGGCCAGTCAGAGGTGGTATTTGCCGGTTCTCTGAACTACTCAAAATTTCTGCTACTGGTTCTCCAGAACTGGTCAGAACTTGCTGAATCTCACCTCTGAACGAAACACAACTAAACATATCAACAACAAGGAGAAAACAATAATCCTTCATGAAGAGATCTACTGAAATTTTACAATGTCCAGAATTTCTTTTTGCAGCGATCTTGAACTGTGTGGGCAGTCCCTAAACTGTGTGTTCCAAGAAACAATATACACTATTTTCATGCACAGCCAGATGTGAAAACCTGATGTTCTTCAATGTACACAGACACATTTCAGGGCTGATTCTGAATTTTATGGATTTCTTCAGTCCCCTTGGTTGCTCTTCTCTGCACTCCTTCTAGAGTCTCAATATCGTTTTTTATAGAAAAAAAATCTTTCTATTGCTAAATTATTCCAAATTGTAATATTTCATTAGAAAACAAGACAATACAGTTCATCTCAGTGGCACCTTGTATTATTTTATATCAATCTTCAACTATCCAGGCTGTTTTATTGTTAAGTGGATTAGTCTGGGCATTAAACCATGACTGTAAGTAACCACACAGATAAACCTTCTGCAGGATGATCTGCCCCACTCTTCAGGTTTTCAAACAATGCCCCATCACCGCAGTAATCAAATTCATCCTTCTTAATGCTGGTTGTTTTCTCCTTGTTACTTTTCCCCTTCTGTTTCCCCCATTCCTTGTTGATGCCTGCACAATAGTGCTACAAAAGGCCCGTGAGTCTGTATCAGGGTCTGAAGAAAACCAGGTGTTAAAATAATTGTCCATCACAGCACAAACATTGAAAGACTGTGAAACCATGATGAATTTTTGAAGAGATCCAGCTGTTTTTGCCCTGCTGCTATTAGAAGAACGACCATTTGGTACCTTAGAAATGGCAAAGTGGATGGATGTTGTGGTTTGTGCAGCTTTAACACTTGCAACAGATGCTCAAGAAATCTGTTGCATTCTCTGGATTGAAATAAGAAATCATTGAAAGGATGAGGATTGATGAAATGGTTGCTGGATAAAACGATGAGGAAATGGATTCTACCTTATTTGTCATGTTGTCTGAATGAAAATAAAAGGAAGGCTTAGGAAAGATAAGGCCCTCCTTAGCAGGAGTAACGATAACGGAATAACAGAATAATTACTTTCCATCCACTACTTCTTGTCCTGCCTTCCAGAGAATAGATTGACTGCCTCTTCTTTATGGCAACCCCTTAAATATTGGAAGACTGCTATCATGTCCCCCCTAGTCCTTCTTTTCACTAGACTAGATATATCCAATTCCACCAGCCATTTTTTATATGTGATATAGATATATTATAATCCAGGATGTCTCTTTTATCGTTAAATGAATGTATTGATAGATTTATAGGGAATGTTCATGGTGGCAAGAGAGATTTGGTATCTGGATATATCAATGTGCAAGTATTTTTCTACTTCAATGGAGAAATTTTAAGACAGGATAGTAGAAAGTTAGCGGGATGAACATTGTGCTTAAAAAGAGTGTGTGTGCAGCAGAACCAGAAGAAGTAGGAACAGGAATATATATATATATATATATATATATATATATATATATATATATATATATATATATATATATATATATATATATATATATATATATATATATGTTCCTCTTGGCTTCTAGGTGCTCACTAAGAAAGGATTTTTCGAAATGACCATCAGAGCATTAGTATTTCCTATATTATTATTATTAACATGCTCTGATGCTAAGGAGTTATTCTCCCCCTCCCCACCTGAAAAGAAATTTCTTCCAAATGCAAAACACAAGCAGAGGAGAGGAGTTTTAGTTTCACAGCACCAAGCAGCTTTAGTACAGAACACTTGAGCTTAGCCATGCCCAGGCTCCTTGCTGTCTCCTTCTTGCTCACACAGCAAATACTGTTTCAGTTTTCAAACAGCCTTCTACTCTCTCACACACTGACAGAATGCTAGCCAGATGAATACCCATGAATGCTTCCTCCCAAAAACTAAGCCCATAGTTTTGTAGTGAAGCACGGGTATCGAGCTAGTACATAATATGGAGCAGATGTTGATTGAATACCAAAGTAGAATAGAATAGAATACTTTATTGGCCAAGTGTGATTGGACACATAAGGAATTTGTCTTGGTGTAAATACGCTCAGTATACATAAAAGAAAAGATACATTTGTCAGGAGTCGAGAATTATAACGTACAACACTTAATGATAGTCACAGGGTACAATCAGCAATCAAATCATACTAGGAAACAGTCAATATAAATCATAAGGATACACGTGACAAAGTTATAGTCCTACAATCACAAGTGGGAGGGGATGGGTGATAAGGAGTGATGAGAAGGTTAATAGTAATAGTAGTGCAGACTTTGTAATAGTTGAACAATGTTGAGGGGATTATTTGTTTAGCAGAAGAAGGAGGTTGGGGTAATTTTCCCCAAAACATTTTTTGGGAGAAATTGGATGAGGGGGGGGAGAGGGAATGAGGCTTGAGTCACAAGAACAAATAGAAGATGGAAGAGAAAATAGGTAAGAAGGAAAGAAAACAAAGAAAGTCCCAGTTGAAGGAAACTCATGAGATTCTTAACAAGATTCACTAGGAGTTTAAAGAACTAAAGGCAATGTTTGAGATGGCATATAAGTGATGCAGTGGAAGCAAGCATGGTTTGAAAAAACAAAAAGATAGGGGGAGTTATATAATGACTGGGGTTGAGATGAAATGAGATTTCATTTTTCTTCTTTTCTCATGCCTTTAATTACTTTGGCTTATTATTTGTTACTCTTTCTGCGCTTGCCACAAGGTTGCTGATCCTGGAAACAAATAGCATGATAAGACACGCATTTCTTACATTCAAAGGAAAATAATAGGAAATTAGCCTTCGGATACAAAAATCTCCCCCAAATCTCCAAAGTTAAAATGAGGATCTCATCGACTTTGATAATGCTATGCTCCTTATAAATGTCACCTCCTTCCAAAAGCAATTTGAAAAGAAGACAGATGCACACCACGTTCGAGATTGCCTTCTTTCCTAAAATAAGTTTAGCAGAATCCAGCTGAGAACCTATGATTGGCCATGAGATGGTCATAAAAAAGACTCTAAAAGACTCAGAGACTCTGGAAGGAGTGTGGAGAAGAACAACAAAGTTGATTAGGGTGCTGGAGACTAAAACATATGAAGAACGGTTGCAGGAATGTCTGGTGAAAAGAAAGGACAGCAGGTTCCAGTATTTGGGGGGCTATCACAAAGATGAGAGGGGCAAACTATTTTTCAAGTCACAGAAGGCAGGACAAGAAACAATGGATGGAAACTTAACCAAGGAGAGAACCAACCAAGAAGAACTGTCAATGAGAACAATCAACAAGTGGAACAATCAACTTGCCTTCAGAAGTTGTGGGTACCCCACATCTGGAAGCTTTCAAGAAGAGACAGGACAGCCACTTGTCTGAAATGGTAGACTCTCCTGCTTGTCGGGGGAGTTGGACGAGATGAACTCCAAGATCCATTCCAACTCTGTTATTCTATGTTCTAAGAGTGGATCAGTCCACTTTCATGTGGAGATCTGGGTTTTCCCAGCCCAGATCTGGTAGCTTTAACCAAAATGCCATCTTCCCACCAAACCTGCTTCAGGACATGGACTTCTGAGTAGCCCAGCTTTCAGAGACTGTTCTGATGAAGGCCAGTTGTTTTCACATGTGGTTCTGACTTCTTATTTGTGATCATTCCTTTCTGTATTTTGGAAACACCTTTTCTTATTTATTGCAGGCTCTTTCATTTTTTTTAATTTTTATTCTTTAAAAACAAAAAAATACAAAAATCTCCATTGTATATACATGTTTCTTATTTTGTGACTATACATTATTTTTATCCTTATCCTTCACCCATTCGTACCACCTCTCCCATGTTGCATAGTATTCTCGATCCTCTTTGCCTTTCAGTTCCATAGTGAATTTATCTAGTTCAGCACAGTCCATTATTTTTTGAATCAAAACTTCATCTGGTGGTATTTTATCACTCTTCCAATTTTGTGCTAACGTGATTCTTGCTCCAGTTAAGATGTGTACAATAAAGTATCATTTATCTTTGCTCAAATTCCCTTTGATCATACCTAATAAAAGCGTTTCGGGTTCAAAATTCAATTTATATTTTGTAATCTCAAAAAGCCATCTCTGTATTTTCTTCCAGTATTTTTTGACCTCTATACATTGCCACCACATATGGAAAAAAGTTCCTTTCTTTTGTTTGCACTTCCAGCATTCTGATTTCAAGGTTGGGTACATTTTCGCCAGTCGTGCTGGTGTTAAGTGCCATCTACAAAACATTTTATATTGATTTTTTTTGAATGCCATTGACAAAGTCAGCTTCCAGTTCTCGGTCCAAGTCTTTTCCCACTCATTCAAATTTATATTATGACCCACATTTCTTGCCCAGGCAATCATTGGTCCCTTAACAATTTCCTCCTCTAGTTCTACCTCCAGTAAATAATTATATGTTCGTGTTATAAATGTTATATCCTTGCCTGTCAAGATTTGGTCCATTTTTTGTAAATCTTTACCTATCCCTAGCTCCTTTACATCTTAGTTTAGTTTGAATTTGCAAATATACCCACCAGTCTAATATTATCCCTTGTTCTTTTAGTTTATCCAGTGTTTTTAATTCCCCCTGTTCATCTACCAATTCTTTATATCTAATCATTTTTTTAGTGTCCCTTGTATTTGGATATAATATAGCTTCCATAGGTGAGATCAGTTTGGTCTTTTCAAATCGTGCTTTTTTTAAAAAAATTTCTTCCATGTTTGTAAAAGTGAGTCCCTTATCAAATGTCTATGGAAATAGGTGTGGATCTTATTCTTTTTATCCCATAGAAAGGCATGCCACTCAACTTGGAGGTCATGACCTTCTATCGCCAAAATTCTTTTATTTTTTAAGTTTATCCACTCCTTAACCCATAGTAAAATTGCTGCTTAATAATGTTTCCCATTTTGGGAGTCCAAGGCTGCCTCTGGTTCTACTATCTTGTAACATTTTCAATTTTATTCGTGCTTTTCCCCCCATCCATATAAATTTCATTACCATCCTATCTAATTCCTGAAAAAAATTCTTATCCAATTTTGTAGGTATTGTTTGAAAATAGTATAATAGTTTCAGTAGTATGTTCATTTTTATGGTCGCTATTCGGCCTAATAGTGATAGTTGTAATTTTCCCCAATTGGCCAGATCTTTCTTTATCTGTGAAAGTAATTTCATATAATTATACTCTTTTATGGAAGAGCATCTTCCTGTTAACCAAATTCCTAAATACTTAAGTTTTTTGAAATTTTGTAGTCCCAATTTCCTTTCCAATTGTGGTTTTGTTTTTTGTGTTTTTGACTTTCTATCAAGTTTTTGGTTATTACTTTTGTTTTATCTTTATTAATTTTTAGTCCTGCTATCGCCCCATATTCTTCTAATTCTTGGAATAGATAGGTCCCTGACTCTATTGGATCTTCCACAAAAAACACTAAGTCGTCCGCTAACGCCTGTACTTTATATTCTTCTTTTTTGCTCTTCAGTCCAATTATCTCCTTTCTTTGTCTAATCTGATTTAAAAGCACTTTGATGGTCAAGATAAAAAGCAGAAGCGACATTGGACATACCTATTGCAGGCTCTTTCAAATGGTGAGGTTACATTCAATGGATTTTACTTATTTTGCAAAATATTTTGAAGGCCTATATTGTCCAATGAGGAGTAATGTGCTTCTGGATAATATTTAGTTCCAACTGTGCTTTAAGGAGAATGGTTCAATAGCAAATGCCTTTTTTCTATGATCCAGTCCATCCTGCGTCCCTTCATCCTTTGTGACTAATGGGTGCTATTTCTTAATTCCCTACAGTACTATATTGGTTGACATTTCTTTTCTTTTTCTAATAGTACGTTTGACATTTTGATTTTTACACCATTCACAAGATCAATGCACAGCCCATCACACACCTGGATGGCTGAAACAGACAGATTACAGATAATGCCTGTTTATTCTCCAGGACACCTTTCCCCTTAATTTGACACAATAATGGCAATGATTTTGGAATCAGAAAAAACTATTTAGCAAGGAGAAGGATATTTCACCCTTGCTTCCATTCCCTTGATCAAAGAATAAATGGCCTGGGGAAATTGTGATTTGTGGTGGGGGAAGCTGATATTCTTTGATAAAAAAAAATTTTTTAAAGGGAAAAAACCCATTGGGATAATTTTCTTTCCACCACCAAAAATGATGCTACCTTGGTCCTTTAAATGGATTTCTGCCTTTTATTTCTTGGGAATATGCATTGCCTTCAAATTAAGTAAAACGCAAGAGCAAAATAATTGTTCTTATCCCTAAGACGGGATGACATATTTTGCAAAATTAAAAAGGAAAGAAAACGTAATGTTAGAATGCAATTTTCATTCTCTTTGGACAGAAATCATGTTTAGAATTTTGTTTTGTTTTGACTTTAAAAAACATTTTGGGGAGTTTTTGGTCCGAATACCCTGTCCAGTGATATTTAATTTTTAAAACAATGGAAAGCAAAAACGTTGCCTGGTGAGTGAATTGGGCAGCTATATAAATTTGCTTAAATAAATATATTAATAACAGTAGAGCAAAAAAGATATTTGAAAGCTTTGCGTTTTTGTTTTTAAAAAAGGCATATGCAAAAAAGCAAGAATTCTGAGTGAGGCCTCATGCCAAACAACGGGGAATCCTTTTAGGCAGGGAAGGATGGGATTTGTATTTTCTCTGCAGGATGACCTCTGCAGAGGCTACAGCTCCTCCGGTGAATGACAACCTGTCTGGGGCTTCTTTGGGGCTATAAAACGTCAGCCAAGCGACAGCTGATTCAGGCGCAACTGGAAGCTGACCACCAGTTTGTTTATGCAACGAAGCAGTTGAGGGAACCCCACTGAAAATGGCTGCTGGCATTCGGCGTCCATGGGGAGTGCAGGGAGATGGAACCAAGCAAAGCAAAACCAGAAGCAAATAAACTTTAGCAGGCAATTTATCTCTGGAGAAAAGCTGCATTTTTTTTAACTGACTGTGCCTTGTTCAGATGGCCAAGAGTAAACTGTGCTATGCCAGAGTGATATATTTGTTGTTGATGGTCTTTCTTTCTTTCTTTCTTTCTTTCTTTCTTTCTTTCTTTCTTTCTTTCTTTCTTTCTTTCTTTCTTTCATGTAAGGCTATCAAAAGTTTCGCCTTTTTCTAACTGGATTGATGGTGCCAGGCATATATGGCAGCACATTTATTGTCAAGGTTTTATGGATAGAGAAGGCATCCTGTTGGATCAAACCAACATCTATCAAATCCAGCCTTCTGAGTATCTCTGGAATGGGATCTTTTATTTATTTACTATTTACTTGTTTTTAAAATATTTATATAGCCACCCATCTTATGTCGAATTCTGGTCAGTTCCGGACCAAGAAAAAAAAAGAAGTTCCATCTTCTCTGTAGCCCAACATAAATTCAAACATGTGGTAGATGTTTTGGCATAATAAAACTGTGAGTTTCAAATAATGTTCAAAGGACTAAAGTGAAAGAATAGAACTGGGAGGGCGAACCTATGGCAGGCGTGCTGGAAGTGGCAGGCAGAGCGATTTCCCCCAGCACGCGAGAGCTTGCCCGGAAGAGCCACACTGCGCATGTGTGCACCACCACCGCCCGACAGCTGATTGTTGGGTATCTGGTAAGCATGCGTGGGGGCGGGGGGCTCAGAGACATGCAGCATGCACTGGGGGTCATGCGTGCATACGCAGATGGATGGCGCGGGGGGTGATTGCACAGGCATGTGAAGACATGAGGCACCCTGCAAGGGGTTTGTGTGCACATGCGCAGATGTGTGGTGTGTGGAGGGGTGAACACGCACTCATGCGCAGATGCATGGTGTGTAGCAGGGGAATCCCGCATGCAGGTGCAGATGCACGGTGCACGGCAAGGGGACTGCACGTGCATGCTCAGGTGTGCAGCGCACTGCAGGGGTGATCGCGTGTGCATGCACAGACACGTGGTGTGCAGCAAGGGGATCGTGCATGTATGCGCAGACATGAGGCATGCTGCAGGGAGATTGCGTGCGCATGAGCAGGGGGGTGGGGTGGGGTCCAGCATACATTGCCTTCTGGGTGCTGGGATGCATGTGTGCACACAAAAGCATGCGTGCAATTATCAGCACGGGAGCCGAAAAAGGTTTGCCACCACTGGAATAGAAAATAGATAGTCCTCAACTCACAACCATTTAATTAGTGACTGTGGCATCACCACAATCAAAATTTGTGTACTAGGTAACCAATATGGTGATTGCAGTGCCCCAGGGTCATCTGACCATCATTTGTGACCCTTCTCACAAGCTGACAAGGAAGGAAGGAAGGAAGGAAGGAAGGAAGGAAGGAAGGAAGGAAGGAAGGAGAAAGCTGTATTGGCTTAATGATTGTGTGATTCCCTTAACACAGGGGTATCAAACTCAAGGCCTCTGGGCCATCCCCCACCCACGGGGTGCTTAGATCTGGCCTGCGGGGCCTCCCTGGAAATAGTGAAGGACTGCCCCATGGTGCCTCTGTCAATGGAAACAGAGCTTGGGAGGGCCACATGCAGCTCTCCTGGGCTCCATTTTCACTGGCAGAGGGCTGCAGGAGGTATTCTGACCCAAACCTGGTTCCAAGAGAGCCAACACAAGACAAAGATAGCAGCACAACCTTTTAATGTTTCATTTACAAATCCTGTTTCTTCACAGATAAAAGGCTGCTTCCAACTAATTAGCTCCGACAAGAAAGAGCCTTGCCAAGTTTCTGCAAGGCTGCCAAGGACAGCAGATAAAGTTCTTAAACAATAAATCAAAGAGTCTCCAAACACCAACTCAGATATTCTAACGTCCACCAGGTTTGAGTATCAAAATTCTTTGCCTTCTTCAAAGAACTGCAGTTTCTCAGCTGGCTTTTATCTCTTGAGGGAGGAGCCATTACCTTGCAGCCTTACTCCTGAGTTGCCCGTGCTGCTGCAGCTGCTCTTTTCTTTGAGCAGCCCTGTGTACATATGCACTGGTCACAGGCTCCTCAGGGACCTCTTCATCATTGCTGCCAGCCTCCACAATCTCCAAAGGCAGCATTCCACTCCCTGATGGTCCTGGCTTCATCCCTGCATCACACGCAGGCCCCTCATCTGAGTCCTCGCTCTCCGAGACCTCAGCCGTCCACACCTGCTGCCTGCAAACCACAACAGAAGGTTCCCCCCAGCTCCACACAGGCCACCTCAGGTACCCCCTGACATGAGTGATATCAAGCTGGCAATGCCCACCCTGGCCACACTGACCCCCACCATGCCTATCTGGCCCCCAAGGTCAAACACAACCCTGATGCGACCCTCAGTGAAATCGAGTTGCCTGCCTTATTTAACAACCATGGGGAGGGGAACCCCATGGGGAGGGGAACCCCATAAAATCAGACATTCCTCAAAAATAGTCATGACTCGAACAGAAAAGAGGTTTACAAAATCTTTAATTCCAAGTCAGCTTTAGTTATTCATGAGAGATGGTCATTGGCCTCTTGTTCTGTGTTTCCCGGTGTGTGCAAAAAGAGAGTGGGTTTTTTTTCTTCCCAAAAAGCAAAGAAAACACAGGAGGGATGACGAGATTTCTCTTCCTACCTGTTTTTGCCTTTCTGGTGTTTTGAATCTGTGGAGTGTTTCCTTGCTGGAGGTCTCCGAGAGAAAAGAGAATGATTATGTTAACATGCTGACAGGTTAGTCTCTGGACAGACAGACCTCTCATGAATTATATGGATGCAAATAAATGCAAGGGATTTAACTGATGCAAAACATCAGCCCTTGCCTAGATAGATTGTATTTTCTGTCATTTGTTTCAAGCTAGCCTGCATCCCGGTGGCATTCAAACATTATTTGTATTTTATTTGCAATTCCTTATAGGTTAGTTTAAAAACTGCAAAATCTTTCATCTTTCATTGTTGTCCCAAAGATGCAAGTTTTTAATGCAATTTTTGAGCTGAGGAATATTTTGGAAAGATGACAGTAGACTTGGTGAATAATACAGCCATCCAGGGCCAGCCAGAGGCACGATTTACTGGTTCTCCAAACTGCGCAGATTTGTAACAACCAGTTTTACTGAACTGGTCCAAACCGGTAGAATCTCACCCCTGATTCAAATTCTGAAGTATTCCATTACAACAGATATTATTTTATTTTGGGGGGAGGTGGGGGAAATTCCCACAGATTATTTGTTTTACAATAGTCTCTTGAAAACTTAGATGAAGATAAGATTGAAGACAATTTCTCCAGAAGGTGATCTGTGGTTCCCTGATAACTTTGGACTTAAAAGTTGGCCCTCAGAGCTTGCTCAAAAAGCAAAGCAAAAGAATTAGGCGAGGACTCGTTTAAAGTCTTTCTTGACTCTTCAAAGAGGTAAAGCTTAATTTGAAACATGCTTTGCCCAATTGTAAAGATTCTGATGGGTTTAACTCCCTGCTGAAATAACTTCTTTCTATAGCTCAACTGGGATGATCCATTTAGGCCAGGGCTTAGACTTACATGTGAGTTGAAACATTGCTAAAACTTACAATTGGGAGTTGCAAAAATATAGATGACAACTAATTCAGTTTCCTACTTCTCTTTGCTTCCATGTAAAGTTCATGTGAAGAAAAAGATATTTGCCTAACCTGGATTTCACTGGTTCTGGATCTGCCTAGGCCTACATTTCAGGAACAGAGATCTAGAAACAGAGTAACAGAGCTAGAAGGGATCTTGGAAGTCTTCTAGTCCAACTCCCTGCTCAGGCAGAAAACCCTATATCATTTCAGACAAATGGTTGTCTTCTTAAAACTTTAAAGTTTTTAAACTTAAAAGCTGTCCAGTCTCTTCTTAAAAATTTCCAACTTCCATTCTCCAAGAGCCTTGAACTCTAGAAGCATAACAGAGGAATAGATGGATGATCTATGCTTTCAACCTGGAACTATTGTAGAATAAGTGAGTTATAACAATTCTCCGGACAGCAGCACAGAATAGTTATCTGGATTTCTGGAACTCTACTTAAGTGTCATCAATGCCATTAGACTGCTTAAATAAAGCCATTCAGAATTATTAAGCTGGGCTGCCAAAATCAACTGTTGCAGACCAAATTTAATAGTCCGGCTTCCAACTCACATCAATGCATGCCTTTTGAAGAAGAGCAAAAGTTTTTGAAGGCCTATCTCCAAGGACTGCTCCATGCAGACAGCTCCCCTCAGAGCACCTTCTAACTGTGAATTGATTCTTTCATTTCTTCTTGAAAAGAAGTTGAAATCCAACTAGCTGATAAAGAACTGCCAGGAGTATGGAGATTATTACACAAATCCCAAAGATGATTACTTATAGCAAAACAGGATTTTCCAGAGCTGGTTGGTTAAATAATCATTTGCATTCAAGGTGAGAGAAATCAAGAGGAAGAAACTCATATTTCTAAGTCAACACAACTCAAGGCCTCTGGGAGACCCCAGCCTCCATCTTATCAATTAAATGGTAACAATGCATAGCATTTACTGGATGGAACAGACTCCAGATATTTCAACTGGCAGTCAATCTGGTTTCAGTGCTGTCAAATTTGCAAGACCTACTGGTGCAACTCACAAAAAGGATGAGAGGGAGAGAAGTTTGAGATGAATTTGTTGTGGCCCACCAGCCGCCAGCAGAACTGGCAGCAGATTCGGACAGTGAGGAGGTTGGGGAAGAACATGGGCCAGTCCTGGAGACTGGGGAAGACTCTGATGAGTGCTCTGCATTGGAGGCAGAGATGGGGTCGGGGCTGTCTGACGTTATCAGCTGCCTTCAGAGTGGGACATCAGTGAGGTAAAAGAACAGCTGGAGCCTGTTTCCAATGTGCACATGCACAGAGCTGCCAGAAGAATGGAACAGCTAAGGAACAAGGGTTGACTTGGGAGTCAGCCACAGGTGGACAGTGAATGGCCCCTCCCATAGGGAATAAAAGAGGAGTGAAAGGGGAGTGGGGTTTTTCAGGAGACAATGATTTCATTTGGGTGAAGATCTGTTCCTGCATTCTTGCCAAGTATTGTCAGCTACAGTGAGGCCTCTGAAAGATATCAGTCTGGCACCTCTCCAAGGCTGATAAAGGTCTATAATTGTGAAATATCTTGAAAGACTGATGGCCAGGCCTTTGCTGGAGAGGAATTCACTGTAAACTAAATAAAAAGGGGTTTATTGGGATCAGGAGTTGTGCTTCATGCTGTTTGGGAAGCCTATGTCAGAACAGAATTTGGATTTAAGCAACAAATATTAGATATGGAAGAGGTTTAAGCAACAAATATTAGATATGGAAGACCGAGATTGAGGAACGTTATGGGAACCTTCTCATGAAGTGGGTGCCATCTAGGGAAGGAAAGGGTTTATCCAGCTGAGTTATTGCTTCATTATCTTGCAGGTATCAGACAACATACCTATACAATCTAAAAAAATGGGGCCATAGAAGATACGTTGTATGAATGTAAAGAAGAACAATCCATCCGACAGGTGCTATGATGCATACAATGTCCTTCAGTATGTACAGAGGGAGATCTCATGCTGGAGAAAGAAAATGCTGTCATTTAGTTTTAATTCTATTTATTCTACACATTTTTTTTACATGCTCTCTATGTCTACGAACTATTTTATTTGCTCAGGGTTGAATATTATATGTCAATAATTTGTAGGTGCTTTTGGCATGAATAAAGTATCAGGCAAGATGTGGTTTTATTTCTTTAAACCGAGATGGACAAATCTGGGATCCTTTAAATATTTTGAACTGTAACTATCATCACTTCTTATCACTGGCCATATTGGTTCAGGGGTTTTGGAATTAAAATCTCAGGATTTGAAACATGCCTGAAGATTTTTAAAAAATGAAACCTTGATGAGAGCATCCATCCACAACAATTTGTACTATTTCTTTTTCATTATGGCATGTTATTGTTTTCTATTTTCTATACAAAAGACAGCTCATACCATAATAAGAGAGAACGAAGACAGCTTAGCCTGCATTCGAAACAAAATAATAAATAATTGAACTAAAGAAACAGAATAACAAGTAAAACATAAACTGAACGCAGGCAGGAAAGCATAAGGCACATCAGAAGGGACAATAGAATGAAAAAAATGGAGTGAAATTTGGGTTCCCTGAAAAAGTGCTCATGTTGGATTGTGTGAGTGTGTTTTGAGAAGGGCTGTCAATGAATATAAAACCGTTTGCCCATGTGGTGATGGTAGGGGAGGGAGCCTACCCTTGCTCTGAATTGATTTGTGATTCAGTAATGAGAGATGCGGCGGCTCAGTGGCTAAGACTCTGAGCTGGTCGATCAGAAAGGTCGGCAGTTTGGCAGTTCGAATTCCTAGAGCCGTGTAACGGAGTGAGCTCCCGTTACTTGTCCCAGCTTCTGCCAACCTAGCCATTTGAAAGCATGTAAAAAATGCAAGTAGAAAAATAGGGACCCCTTTGGTGGGAAGGGAACAGCGTTCCGTGCGCCTTTGGCATTTAGTCCTGCCGGCCACATGACCACGGAGACGTCTTCGGACAGCGCTGGCTCTGCAGCTTTATAATGGAGATGAGCACCGCCCCCTAGAGCCGGAAATGACTAGCATATATGTGCAAGGGGAACCTTTACCTTAATGCCATTGTATCATTCTTTCATTTCTTTCCTAGTTTTTATGTTCTCTAGGACAGGGGTCCTCAACCACCGGGCCGTGGACTGGTACCGGTCCGTGGAGCACTCTGTACCGGGCTGCAAAGAACATTTTTTTTAAAAAAATGGCGGCTTTCTTCGCCTTCGGTGAATGCTGCTGGGATTGGGGATCAAGGACACAAATAAAAGAAGGGGAGGGAGGAAGCAACCGAAGCCTGTCCTGCTCTCTGGCTCAGCGGCTTCGGTTTCCTCCCGCCTCGTTCCTCTCTCAGTCGCTCTCTCGCTGCTCCACCAGCCCAGGAAGAAACTGCTTCAAAGAAGCCAGGGGGGGTGGCTTTTCCTTGAGAAAGTGTTTGTTCTTGAAACTGGTCCCTGGTACAAAAAAGGTTGGGGACCACTGCTCTAGGAAACATCAAGTTAAGGAGAAATTTCTTGACAGTGGGAACATTGAATCAGGGGAAGGACTTGCCTTCAGAAGTTGTGGATGCTCCATCAAGAAGAGGTTGAAGAACCATTTGTCTGAAATGGTATAGGGTTTCTTTCTTGAACAAGAAGAACTCCAGGGTCCCTTCCAACTCTGTTATTCTCTTATTCTATGAAGTAGGATTTCACTCCTTCTCTGCTTCAGTCCATACCACAGTCCTCTTACTGTAAAACATATTTTAATTAGGGGAAAAAACTTTGTTTTTCTTTTTTGGTACCTTTACCTGGATATGATCATATACAATTGCTTTAATCAGGAGTTGTTATTCTATCAAGCCAAGTTAACAATGTAGTACATATAAAAAAGATAGAGTCAGCTAAAGGAATAGACAACTGTACATTCAGAATAAGATTGTGTGACCCAAATTGGGGTCTTTCATTCTGTGCATCCACAGTATTATTTTACACTGAGCAAAACTCAACTTGCCAAGGATTACAGCAAGATAATCCTGTGTGAGATTGTCTAGCTGGAAAAAGGGAGATTGCTTTGTTCTTCAGGAGCTTGTAGAGGCTCATTGGATTATGCGACAGGAAAAGAGAAGGAGAATTATAGCCCGAGACACTTATCCTATGAAGAAGTAGCAAGAGCTCCAAAAATTTGTTGGCAACGTTATTCATCCTGAATTACAAACTCTCTTTCAGTGCATGGTTTTTCCTTCATGCTTAATGGCAGAAGAGGGAATACAAAGATCAATTGATTGCTGTTTGATTTCTGCATAATGGATGAGATTTCATTTGCAACTTGGAGCAACCTGGTGATAGGCCAACTATTCCCCCATGACTTTGCATATCTCAGGGTCTTAATCTTCTAACTCATTCCTTTCAAAAAGAGGAAGGGGAGGACATGCAATATTTTGAATTTCCTGAAACCCATTAGCTTCTTTTCACCGTACATGATAAAAGGAGAGAAAACCCCATCTGGAACAGTTCATAGGTACCATCAGAGCAGAACGTAGAGGGAGAAAACACCTTCTGGTTTTGTTTTCAAGAGCTGGGACATATCTTCAATAAAGTGAATAGCCCTGAACTACCAGCTGCAGTTTTTTTTTTTTAAAAAAAGAGGAAAATTTGGATTCCCAACCTTTTAACAGAACTACAGATAAAATGAGAATGCAAGTGTAAGCCTTCAAGATTTTCTCTTTGCTTTGCATCTTTCGGCTGTCATAAGTAACGGGGGGAGGAGGGGGGAATGGTTATGGGAAGTGAGCTGGAGGTGTTACAAACCAGAACTGTATAAGCTGGGGGGTGGGGTAGATTCTTGCTTAGGTTTCTATTCTATGCTATGCGCAGCTGCAACTCTTTATCAAAATATGTCAGGGTCAACGGACAGAGGCCTCATCACCACCTAGAGATGCCCACATGATAATATACACAACTTTTAATTGGATGAGCCAATTGAACTATTGGGGGTGGGAACGTTGCCATTACTTTGTATATGTGATTTACACTCCCATTTTCTCAGATTCAGAATTCTTTTGTTGCTACCACTTGATTTCCAGTAAAATATATCTTTTCTCTGATTAATGGAGTCTAAGTATTTCTTTCTTGGATTTTGAATGGAGCACCAGCTGACAGCAAGTTTATTTGGGTGTAATGTGTGTAATGTGTGGTAGTTGTTTTGTAACTTCTCCTTCTCCTTTGGCTGTGCCAACAATTTGGAGATGGAGACCACAGCCCATCGTCCATCTGGCTTTAAACAATCCATACATTTTATTTATTTATTTGTCAAACATGTACAAGATAGCAGGTATAAGTATGAACATAATAATGAACAAGGAAGTAAATACAGATAAATGGGGACAGTAGGATAGGGACGGTAGGCACTCTGGTGTGCTTATGCACGCCCCCTTTACAGACCTCTTAGGAATGGGGTGAGGTCCACAGTAGACAGTTTGAGGTTGAAGCTGTGAGGGGTCAAGGCTGTAACCATGGAGTCTGGTAGGGCGTTCCAGGCATTGACCACTCTGTGGCTGAAGTCGTATTTTCTGCAATCGAGTTTGGAGCGGTTTATCTTGAGTTTGTATCAGTTGTTTGCCCATGTATTATTGTGATTGAAGTCGTTGACAGGTAAGACGTTGTAGCAAACAATTTTGTGTACTATGCTTGTCCATGGAGGCTAATTTATTATATGAAGATCTTAGACACTCTTTGTCATATTTCCTACTAGGAGCAATAATATTCTTATCGAAGCCCTTGGATATGAGCCCGGCAGCTCATGAAACATATCTCTGTACAAAACTTGTGAGGACCTTTTGCATTCTCCTGAAATGGGGCCAATGCAGAAAAACTTGCATTCAGGTTTAGAGCTCTTTATTCTTCCTTGATAGTGACGGAGACTTTTTCCTCCATCAATATTTCCCATCACTAATTCATCTTCTCAGTATTGAATAGTTAGGGCCTTTCCGCTTAAGCTTTGGTTGGTGCTATTTTGTGGGTATCAAAGAAGGCACTTCGCAATTCTAAGAAATACACTGCCAACCTCTAATAAATGACATATCTCATTGTTTTCATTCATCATGGCCTACTTGTCTTAGGAGTCTCATTTCTAAGGTGCAGAAATGGAACGATATTACAGAGCAATACACTTTCCTACACATCAATGGGATTGGAAGAATGAGCCTCAGGGAAGCAACAGTCCACGAACTAAAGAACAGTGATTTAAAAAGGCAAAAACGTAAACCATTTTTCTCCCCCAAATCCTCAAGAACTGATATATTAGATTTAATCATCACTACAAGAATGAAATGGAGAAGCTGGCTTATCTTCTTATTTATACTTGACGTAGAGTAGCTTGGAGGATTCTTGCGATGAATGAACTCATTGCCAAGCAAACAAAAACAACAAGAGAGCAAACATTCCTTTTAAAGATAAATATGCACGCTTATCTTTCGTTCGGAATTATATCCACAGAAATATCAACGGAATGTTTTAATTTGGTTGTTTTTATTATGGTTATCTATTTTGTTTGGGAACCAGACCTATTGCTCTATTGTGGCTTTTGTATTGTTGTTTTTCTGCCACACATGGATGGATTTTTATGAAAATGCATTTTTTAAATTTCCTAAATCTTAATGTTTAGTGTGTGTGTGTGTGTGTGTGTGTGTGTGTAGATAGATATAGATATACAGTAGATAGATAGATAGATAGATAGATAGATAGATAGATAGATAGATAGATAGATAGATACTATATATATATATATATATATATATATATATATATATATATATATATACATACATACATACATACATACATACATACATACATACATACATACATATATATATATATATATACATACATACATACATACATACATACATACATACATACATATATATATAGGTATGTATGTATGTATATATATATTTGTTTTAAGTTTTCGCGGGTACTTAGATGTATGATATTCAGCTTTGTTCGGGTATTTTCCCACGTCATTATAGTTGTGCTTTTAAAGTTGTAGCAACATTTCGGCAGAATCTCATCTGCCATCATCAGGCTTCTGTATTGTGTTCGTCTGTGAGTCAGACTTTTACAGTTGTTTCAGTTTTAAATTTGGGGCTAGCCTACTGCTGTGCCAGAATGGTTTTTTCTTCATCCTGATTGGTTGGGAATCTTGGTCTGTGTTTATTGGTCTTGGAGTTTGCTGTGTTCTGCTTGATTGGTGTTTCTAATATCTTCTGTCTGTTTTGTGGCTTTTTTTGTGTCTTGATTGGCTGGCAACATTGTGTTCCTGTATTGGAGGCTTTTAGTGCAGCTTGGCTATCATTGGACGGCTATCATTTGTTAGGAAGCTAGGTTTCATCTGGGTGCCTGGTTGGGGTGTGTTTGAGCTGGAGGTATCAGGGGGGATCTGTTTGTGCCCAGGTGTTTGCCTGGCTAGTGGTGTGGAGATTTTTTTGTTTGTGAGTGCAGGCTTCCAAATAATTGACAGTCTGGTGGAATCATCTCTTCTATTCATGCTTTCAGGTCTTTTTTCAATCTCTATGGCTTCTCTGATAATTCTGTGGCTGGGGTTTTCTATAGTAGCTAGGGTTTTGGTGCCATTGAAGTTGATACTATGACCTGTGGCTTCCATGTGTTGGACTAGTGAGGAAGTGTGTTCCAGCTTTTTTACTGCATTTTTGTGTTCATCCAGGCGGGTACTTATTCTTCTTTTGGTTTGTCCAATGTATGTGGCCGGGCATGATGCACAGGGGACTTCATATATGCCTTGGTTTTCCAGGTCAATTTTACCTTTGGGGTTTCTAAGGATGGCTGCTATTTTTCTGTCTGATTTGAAGGCAGTCTTGATGTGATGCCTGTGTAGTATCTTACTGATTTTGTCTGTAGTACCTTTTATGTAGGGCAGGAGAGCTGTTCCATATGTCTGTTCATCTTCTAGGTCTCCATTATGTCTCAGTGTGTTTTTGTGGATCAAGCCAGTGATTTTGCTTTTCTGGAAGCCGTTGACTGTCAGTACTTTAGTCAGGGTGCATAGTTCAGTCTTTATGTGTGTCTTGTCTGCCAGGCATTTGGTTCTGGCGATTAGTGTTTTGGCCACAGAGTTTATCTGTGCTGGGTGGTGGTGGGATTGGGCGTTGAGGTAGCGGTTGGTGTGTGTTTTCTTCTGGTATATGGTGTGTCCTAGTGTGCCATCTGTTTTTTTGTAGATTAGTACATCTAGGAATGGTAGTTGTTTGTTTGTTTCCATTTCCATGGTGAACTTGATTTTGGGGTGTGTGCTGTTTAGGTGTGTTAGGAAATTGTTTAGGTTTTCTTTTCCATGGGGCCAAATCACAAATGTGTCATCTATGTATCTTAACCATAGTTTGGGTTTGTGGGTGGCATTAACCAGGACTCTGGATTCGAATTCTTCCACGAACAGGTTTGCAATGATGGGAGACAGTGGTGATCCCATAGGGGCTCCTTCAATTTGCTTGTATCTTTGTCCTTTGTATATGAAATATGTGTTGGTTAAGCAGTGTTCTGTTAGTTCCATGGGGTGTTTAGCTGGTTGGTATTTATTTTTGATGATTTCAAGAGTTTCTTTTATCGGGACTTGAGTGAATAGTGAAGCCATGTCAAAACTTACAAGCAGATCTTCTTGTTTCACGTGTAGATCTTTGATCATTTCCAATAAGTGGTATGAGTTTTGTACATGTGAAGCTGCTGTTTCAGCGTGGGGCTGTAGCTATTTTGCTAAGTGTTTAGCTAGGTTTTGTAGTGGTGCTCCTCTGGAGCTGACTATGGGTCTGAGATGTATGCCTTCTTTGTGTATTTTTGGGAGGCCGTATAGTTTGGGGCATATGGAAGATTTTTCTCTTGGGATGATCGTCTGTTGGATCTCTTTGCTCATGTGGCTGGTTATAATTTTCTTCTTGGTTAATTTTTCCAGATATGTGGTTGGCTCCGTGTTTATGGGTTTGTATGTGGAGTCTTTGTTTCGTAGTCTTTTCTATCCATTACTACTGTGGCATTACCTTTGTCTGCTGGAAGTATGATTATGCTGCTGTCGTTTTTTAGGGCTTGCAAGGGTTTAGTTCCTCTTTGTGCAGGTTGCTTTTGGGTGGTTTGCTTGTACATAGGATGTTAGTAACTTGGTGTCTTATTTTATCAGCTTCATCTGTATTTAATTTAGTTAGGCTGGATTCTACTGCACATATGATGGATTCTGTGGGGATTTTTTTGGGTGCTATAGCATAATTGAATCCTTTGGTTAGGACATCTGTTTCTGTTTTGGTGAGTTCTCTGTTGGAAACTTTATAAACTAATTGTTTCAGGTGTTGTTGTGAGTTGTTGGGGGCTTTCTTGTCATGTTCTAATTTCTTTAGTTTCTTCAAGAGTTTGTCATTTTTGTAAATGACAAACTTGGCTCTGAGTAAACGGACAGCTATCATTTATTAGGAAGCTTCCTAATAAATGATAGCCGTCCGTTTACTCGGAGCCAAGCCGCACTAAAAGCCTCCAATACAGGAAACACAATGTTGCCAGCCAATCAAGACCAAAAAAAGCCACAAAACAGACAGAAGATATTAGAAACACCAATCAAGCAGAACACAGCAAACTCCAAGAGCAATAAACACAGACCAAGACTCCCAACCAATCAGGATGAAGAAAAAACCATTCTGGCACAGCAGTAGGCTAGCCCCAAATTTAAAACTGAAACAACTGTAAAAGTCTGACTCACAGACAAACAGAATACAGAAACCTGATGATGGCAGATGAGATTCTGCTGAAACGTTGCTACAACTTTAAAAGCACAACTATAATGACGTGGGAAAATATCCGAACAAAGCTGAATCCCATACATATAAATACCCGCAAAAACTTAAGAAAACAAATATATATATATATTAGTAGAGCAAAATATGGAAGTACCACCCAACAGAGTCTAGAATAACCATGAAGGTTGAATTATATGTTAGCAACTGTAGAGAGTAAAAAAGATGCAAAATTCTATTATTATGACTGATTTCAATAAAAGTAGTTTTAGCCTTTCTGTGTAGTTGATTCCATGATTCAGTCTATCTATTGAGGCCAATCTAAATTATCTCCTTATGCTGTGTCACCTGTAAAGTCATGGAATCAATTATTAACCAATCCATTATCCTCCATTTAGAGACAAACAACCTACTCTCTAATAAACAATTTGGTTTCAGAAAAAGAACCTATCCTGTAATCTGCAACTCTTACACTGCAAAAACATATGGACTACACAACTCGATCAGGGCAAAGCAATAGACTCACTTTACATAGACTTCTGTATAGCCTTTGGTTCAGTGGTACACGACAAACTACTACTAAAACTAAAATTTTATGGCATTCTTTGGACACCTACATAACTGGATAGAAGCATTCCTGTCAAACAGACAACAAATGGTCAAAATTGGGAGCATCCTATCAAATTCTGTACCTGTCAACAGAGGTGTCCCCCAAGGCAGTGTTCTAGGACCAACTTTCTTCATACTCTACATAAATGACCTCTGTGATCATATCAAGAGCAACTGCGTTTTATTTGCTGATGATGTAAAGTTATTCAACACCATAGACAATACTAATACCCTCCAAAAAGACCTTGACTATGTATCAGAATGGTCAATCAAATGGCAACTTCAAATCTCAACAAATAAATGCTCTTTCTTACATATTGGCAAAAAAAAATATCAGAAAATAAAATACAAGCTAAATAGTCAAGACCTTGTTGAGGATCCAAACTCTGTCAAGGACCTTGGAGTACCCATCTCTAATGATCTAAGTGCTAGAGCCCACTGTAACTACATAGCCAAAAAGGCATTAAGAGTTGTTAATCTAATTCTATGTAGTTTCTTCTCTGGTAATATCACACTACTAACTAGAGCATACAAAACATTTGCTAGACCTATACTTGAATACAGCTCATCAGTCTGGGACTCATATCATGTATCTGATATTAACACAATTGAAAAAGTCCAGAAATATTTCACAATAAGAGTTCTCCGCTCCTCTACTCATTGCAGAATACCTTATGCCACCAGACTTGAAACTCTAGACCTAGAAAACCTAGAACTACAACATGTCCGGTCAAATCTAAATATAATATATAAAATCGTACCTATGTAGGAGGAAGTTATTAAGAAAATTATGGACTGTGCTGAAATGAGTAAATTGACATTTGAAATTAGAGAACAAGAAGATAAATAATTTTAAATGATATGGGATTTGTTTTATCAATGGTTGGACAAAAAGACATGGTAATGTAATAGACTAGATAATTTTGTGATAGAAATTTAATAGATTGATATAAGACATAATATAGACATATATAACCATTGGTTGAAAGTATAACATAAATTTTAAGATATAACCTGGAACATCTCATATAAAATGATGGAATAAATAGTTTAGTCATGGATGATTAATAACTGATAAATATACAAGCATATGTTAGTTCGACAATGTGAAAATTGATATAAATTGTGAGTAAATGACTACAAAAGAATAGCACAAAAGATTTGTAATCAACTGACACACTGTATGTATATAAAATGGAAGATGGTTTTATGTTTTTATGTTTTGTATGTGTATGTTTGTTTTTAAAAATAAAAATTCTTTTTAAAAAAATATAAAGAATGAGAGAGGGAGGGATTAAAGAGTTTTGATTATATCTTCTGTTTGCTAGCTAGTGTTCATGGATATGCTCTGCATATATATTATATATCTATACACATACAGAGATATAAAAAGATAAAGGTTCCCCTCACACATACTGGTATGTGCTAGTTGTTTCTGGCTCTAGGGGGCAGTGCTGATCTCTGTTACAAAGCCGAAGAGCCAGCGCTGTCCAAAGACATCTCCGTGGTCATGTGGACGACATGACTAAACACCGAAGGTGCACGGAACGCTGTTCCCTTCCCACCAAAGGAGTCCCTATTTTTCTACTTGCATTTTGATGTGCTTTCAAACTGCTAGGTTGGCAGAAGCTGGGACAAGAAACGGCAGCTCACTCCATTACGCAGCGCTAGGGATTTGAACTGCTGAACTGCTGACCTTTCTGATCGACAAGCTCAGCCACTGAGCCACAGTGTCCCCTCACAGAGAGGTACATTTAAAACTTTGTTTTCTTTTTTCTGTCTTTCTCTTTTTCTTTTTTTTACTTACCTCACTGTGGTTCTTTTTCTTCTTTCTTTGAATATATTTCTTATTAGCTATGTAAATCTATTAGCAAAATTACTTTAAAAAAAAGAAACAATACCATGCTTTGAGGATTTCTTATATCTAAGTTAATTAGCTGGTGACCCTACTTTCAGATATATGAAAAGGAGATAAGAAATTCATAGTAATTCCCTGACGCCTAGTACACCACTCCAGCTGCAATTAAATAGTGAACATAATGTGATCCGTGCTAAATATAGAAGACCACTTAGCAAATATTCCTCCTCACAAATACTACAAATAAAATATGTCTGCAACTATAATGTGAAGAGAATGCCTCTCCCTTTAAAAAAAAAAATCATTGACTAATTTCTTGGACCCAGGAATCAGTCTAAATTCATCAATAGCCACATAGTTCAGAGGTCTTCAACCCTGGCAACTTTTAACCTAGAGGATTTCAACTCCCAGAATTCCCCAGCCAGCAAAGCTCTGGGAGTTGAAGTCCGCCAGGCTTAAAGTGGCCAAGGTTGAAGACCCCTGAAATAGTTCATAGTTAAATGAGTATTTGGAAGATGCCACTTCCATGCCACTGAACTCAGGAAGTGTCATGGAAAGCAGAAAAGTAAAAAGGATGAAATAAACTGAATGTCTTGACGAAATGGGAAGAGGAATTCAAAAAGAAGGCAACTAGAACTTCAGGACCAGTGTGTAGAATGGTTAGAGATGCCATTGGAGGAAGCAGGAAGCAGGGTCATCATCTGTGCATTTGTGGGGTGTACAGATAACCCTCAACTTATGACTACAATTGAGCCCAAAATGTCTATTGCTCAGCAAGACATTTGTTGAGTTTTGCCCCATTTTATGACCTTTCTTGACACCGGTCCTAAGTGAATTGCTGCCGTTGTTAAGTTAGTAAGACAATTGTTAAGGAAATCTGGCTTCCCTATTAACTTTGCTTGTCAGAAGGCGTGATGACCCAGGGCATGGCCCAAAGGCAACACAGGTAAGAGTCCCTTTATTATCTTCAATTTTGCCTCCATTGTCCAGATTACCTTCTGGCTGAAGAGATTACATTGTTCCATTGTCCAGATTACCTTCTGGCCTTTGCAGAGAATTAAGTCAAAAACATGATCAACATACACTGCAACTTAAAGTCCAAACAAGCCAAACTGAAGTAATTAGTTTGGCAGGGCAGGAGCAAGAATCTCAGACTTGAAAGCACGGCAAAACTCACATGGTTGGGAAGACACCAGGAACATAGATAAGCCATGATACAAGATAAAGTCATGTTTGTTCCCAAAAGCCTGCCACACACAGCTTGCCTTTTTTATAAACTGTTCCCAGCTGGATGGGAACATGAAGGGAATCAGGGCCCTTTCCTCCCCTGTAAGCCATGCAACCCACATTGCTCTCTTCTCCATTCCTCCCTGCTTGCCCTAGGATGAAGAGGGGGTGGGCCTGGGTCTTCCTCTGAATTCCCTCTCCCTTTTTCTACCTCCCCCTGCTCTGCCCAGTCGGACTTTGCCCTTCCCCAGTTTCCTCCACAGCCAACGGAGCCACACTCCCACTCCCTGTCAGCTGTTTGCTTCCTCCTCAGATTCAGACTCTGAAAGGGGAATGACAGAAGGTTCCAAAAGGGGATCACATGATCTGGGACACTGCAACCATCATAAATGTAAGTCAGATGCCAAGCGTCTGAATTTTGATCAAAACTGCAACGGTCGTAAATATGAAAAATGGCTGCAGCTCATTTTTTTTAGTGCTGTTGTAAGTTGAGGACTACCTGAACAGGATTTAGCATCAGTGTTGAGAAGGCTTGGGGGAAGTGAGTTCGAAAAAATAAGAGAGAGTAGAATAGCTGGATCTTGTATGCTGGGCAGGTGGATTAACTGAATTCAAGTGGAAAATGAGAGAAAGGAAGAGCTGGGTGATCTTCAGTGGGAGAACAAGAAATTCAGAAGCAGTGGAATTTCATTTAGAGTCTGACCCTTTACTGAAATTTAGTCAAGATCTTGCAGGTTATGAGTCTTTTCATCCTCCTGTGGAGTTGGTGCTTTCTGGACACAAGTCTTGCAACTTATAAGTGGTCAACTTATTTACCAAAGCCCAGAAGGCAAGGCAAAAAACAGTGGATGGAAACTCACCAAGGAGAGAAGCAACCTGGAACTAAGGAGAAACTTCCTAACAGTGAGAACAATTAACCAGTGGAACTACTTGCCTCCAGAAGTTGTGGGTGCTTCATCAGTAGGGTTTTTTAAGAGGACATTGGACAACCATTTGTCAGAAATAGTATAGGTTTCCTGCATGAGCAGGGTTGGACTAGATGATCTCCAAAGTCCCTTCCAACTTGGTTACTGTTACTTTAAACTGTTGTCCAAATGGAGATTCTCAGTCCATCCATTTAAATAGAATTTCTGATGCTGCCATTCTGTAAAGCCCCTGCTGTGAGGTTCCCAGATTCCCCCACTATCCAACATTTTTTAAATGTGTGGTTTGAAGACTCCATTAATGGGGGGAGGGGGGAGCAAGAAAACCTTTAAATCAGGAGTCGCCAACCTTTTGGACCTCTGGGACCACCAAACTCATAATTTTAAATCTCATGGACCAGAGACTCTGGGAAAATCCCAAAAAATGTCTGCAGGAAAATTCCCCACCCTGTTTTTCCTACCGATTGATCATTCACCGTTCTCAGGGAGAGAGAGAGAGAGAGAGAGAGAGAGAGAGACTTTTGGCTTCATGCAAGGAAAGCAGCAGAAGCAGCAGAAGTCTTTCTTTCTCTCCCCCAAACTCTGCCAGAAATGAGTCTTTGTGAGGCTCATGGAGCAGGATGCCTTGCAGGGTCCCAAAGACTCATTTCTGGTGGAGTTTGGGGGAGAGAAAGAAAGACTTTTGCTGCTTTCCTTGCGTGCAGTCAAAAGCAGAAGAAGAAAGAAGTGGAAAGAAGCAGCCCGGTGGCCAGGTGAGGTGTGTAGAGCGAGTGGGGCAAGTTCCCCCCTCCCCCTTTCCCCCCTCCCCTCACTCCCTTGTGTTGTTCTCAATGCAAGTGACACAAGCCTTGTGTTCCTGCGGGCCATGTGGGCGGTGCAGCCTTGTGTTCCCACGCAGCCTGGATTAATTGTTTTGGGGGGTGCTTTGGGGGTGACATTTCTCTGGGGACCACCAAAATTTTCCCACTGGTTGGCGACCACTGCACTAAATATTCATCTGGCTTTGAACATATTAGGTAAAGTGTGTCCCTGTCCCTCTGTTTAACAAAAAGCTGTTGCTGCCAAAAAAACAGAAGCAATTCAATTCCTTTGCAGCCATTCTTGAAACAGAACTCTTAGGAAACAAGGCTATCTCACAGGGGAAATGAAATATTGGTGCCCCCATGGACTGCAATCATTAAATATTTTCCCCAAATGCATTGCTTTTGAGTATAAGCTGAAAGAGGGGAAAGAAAGTAGCTCAAAGTTCAGAAAATCAAATATAATTCTAAATTCTTGGTATCTATTTAGGGGACCATCCCACTGTATTATTATGTCTTAGATCAAATTAAATAAAAACAGCTTGTAGGAAAAGCAGACCATGCCAGTATCATCACGCTACCTAATACAAGGGGCCATGGGCATGGATTGGGATGAAATAATACACAATATCCTTTCCTTTTCTTGTGCTTCACTGACGTGCATGTCTTCGTTTGATTTTCTGACTCCATTTCTTTTTAAAATGATTACTTTCATTCTGTTGTCTGCCATGGTTTTATTACCATACAGAGGTTTTTCACCCCCTAAATTGCTTGTGTCCCAGAGGTGCTTTTTCAAAAGGCAACCAGACCTTTTTGCTTTTAGACATTTTGCTTTTCATCCATGAGGCTTCTTTAATTCTGAATCAGAACTGAAAGGACTTCCTGGATGAGAAGCAAAATGTCTTCGAGGAAAAACAATGGAAGTCAAGTCATCTTTTGAAAAAGCACCTTGGGGACAACTGTGACCTGGATGACTGAGGAGCTCCATAGATAAATTGCATGCGTTTCTGCAGCAGAGGTAATATTCAGCAGGTTCTGACCAGTTCTGGAGAAATGGTAGCAGAAGTTTTGAGTAGTTCAGAGAACCAGCAAATGCCACCTCTGACTGGCCCCGCCCCCATCTATTCTCCACCTCCCAGCTGATTGGCTGGGTCTTCTTTTTTTTTTTTTTAACAAATTTTATTAATTTTAAAGACAAACAAACCATCATTAACCATTAAATACATGAACCTCTTTCCATTATAAATTTTACAAGTCAAATAAAACATTATTTTATACAATATAATTCTATTTTAGACCATTTCCATATGAGCATACAAATATCTCTTATCCAATTTCTCTTTATTTCTCTTTACTCTTATTCAATTTCACTATTATTATTTTTCTCTATATTTATCCAATTTATAATTATCATCTATTTCTCTCTGACTTGGTTACCATTATTCTCATTCTATATTCCTGCTAGGTTTTATTAATTCTCCCACATACATAAACACACAAAACACAAAAATATAAGAGATCTTTTAGGAAAGTAACTTGGCCCCAGAAACCTCTCTCTACATGGACTTCAATTATATTCATGCTCATCTTACATGCCATTACCTATTTTATTTACCATTCTATATCTTCTAAATTAGCTTCTCCACACATTTCACTCTTCTTAATTCTATCTTATTTAATTCATTTTAATTTAAGTCATTATATTTGTATCTTTTGTCCATTCTTTATTATCCATTTGTATCATTCCCTATAATAAAAAAGAAAAAGAATTTCTCCTGAAATCACTAATCAGAGTATGATGCCTTTCTATCATCCCCCTAAATTAACATTTAAAATAACACCTAATACCCAATCTGATTCTGCTTGGTACATTCTATCTACTAATTTTTAAAAAGAAAAATAATAAATCCAAAATGATTAAATACATTACTAAACATTTCAATATTTTAATCTCTTATTAACTCTTAAACCATTCTAATTTTCTATTTCTAATACAAATGCTACAATACCATCTTATGTACCTTGCAGAATCTTTTTAAAACAAATTATACATTACCCTTTGTCCCTAAAAAAGATTCCTCTTTTCCCATCTGGTTTCAAAGCTTTGTGGCTTTTCTCCACCTTTTCCCTTTCTTTCTTCTCCCACCAGGCCTTTCTACCCCCCACTTCTCCTAGCCTCTGCCTTGTTAGCTTCCCTTCTCTGTTGTGTTCCTTTTTTCTTTTGTTTTCTAGCATTATATTGATTTTGCATCTTATTTTTCTCTTTCTTGGGTGTTTTTTTAAATCTTAAGTCCTTCATTTTCCTTCCTCTCTTTCTCCTTTCTTTCTTAATTAAATTTGAGATTCATTAAAGATGGCTTCTTCTTCTTCTTCTTCTTCTTCTTCTTCTTCTTCTTCTTCTTCTTCTTCTTCTTCTTCTTCTTCTTCTTCTTCTTCTTCTTCTTCTTCTTCTTCTTCTTCTTCTTCTTCTTCTTCTTCTGCCTCCATCTGTTGTTGTGTTTGTTGATAGATAGCAAGCGCCATTTCTAAAAAGAGAAAAGCTTCTTTTACAGCGTCCTTGCCATCTCTTTTTGTTTGTTCATATTCTTTTCTCAGTTCCTCAACGGAAAAAGCCATTATAAATCTTTTCTTTTCTTTTTTTCCTCTTTCTTCTTACAACAACCAAGATGTTTCAAAAGTTAGAACAGTCCCAAAATCCCAAAGTCATCAATCAGTCCAAGCCAAAACAAAGTTCTCACTTTCTCTTCCTGGGGTAATATCAATCAAAATAAGAAAAACCAAATCTGTATTTTAAAGCCTTATTGCAATAAATTTCAGTCTTCAAATCCTTAAGGCATCTCCTCCAACAAGATCTTTATATATATATATATATATATATATATATATATATATATATATATATATATATATATATATATATATATATATATGTTTCCTGAGGTTCTCGGTATTTGTATGTGGATCTTTGGTTATTCGGGTTTTCTCCCGCGTAAGATTGGAAGTATCTAGTATCTATCACTCTGAGAAGCACAGAGCTGAAGACAGAAGCCTGAAGATGATGAATGAGACTTCATCGAAACGTTGCCTAGATACTTCCAATCTTACGCGGGAGAAAACCCGAATAACCAAAGATCGATCTATCTATCTATATATATATATATATATATATATATATATATATATATATATATATATATATATATATATATATATATATATATATATATATATATATATATTGTCCTCTCCCTTCCCGCTTATCACAGAAAGCAAGTTTTAACTTTCTATAAAAAGACAGGTTTCTCAATATCCATTTGTTGATTCCATAGGGAAGGAGAGTAAACTTTCCTTTTCAGCACCTCAAAATTGCCGCTTATAGTTCTCTTCTGGAAAGTATCATTCAGAAAGCCATAATTTTCAGGATGTTAAATATGTCTTAAAGTCCTGGGTCAGCCAAGAAAAACTTTCACTTTAAAAAACTTTCTCCTCTTCCTCCTGCACATTCTTACCCAGCTGCTGGCTTCTTTGTGGCGGCCATTACGGACCGCCGCTGCACCGTCTTGAGAAAAGGGTTTCTTTTGTTGCCCTGCACAGGAGAAAGGAGCTGGAAAGCAGGTTAGTGGGGTGGGGTGGGGAGGGAATGGGAATTTTGCAGTATCCTTCCCCTGCCACGCTCACCAAGCCACGCCCACAGAACTGGTAGTAAAAAAATTTGAATCCCACCACTGTTCTGCAGTGATTGAATAATTGATCCTCAATTTAATTTCTGGTATAAGAACCTGCTGTGCTAGAATCTTCTGGATAGAACCTCTAGCGACAACAGTGCTCTGATGTTCTTGAAAAGTGCGAGGCTTTCTGTGCATGTTAGACTTCTAATCCAAATTATCATTTCCCCAATCCCTATCTTTCAGTATCTTTCAGCCACAATTTATCAGAAATAGCATGCTTGTCCACAAGTTAGAGACTAGATGTAGCTATCAAGCTATTTTACTCTGCTGTACTGGATTCTCCTATGCACATGCCTGTATTTAAACTAAATAAATACATAAAAATATTCTCATTTTGGGTTTTCCTACTTCATATCATGTGTGTCACATAGGACCAGATGAAAGAGATCGAACATGTGTGTCGATGGGTGGGCTTGGATCCCAGATATGGGATTCTGTGGTCCAGACAGCTGGTGACTTTGTATGCTCCTTAAATTTGTGAAGGAGGCTTAACTCAGCCTTTGACTGAAGCCTCATGATTCATTATGGTGTGAGCTTTCAAAGGTATTTTTATATGCTCATCTAATATATGGCTATCTGAGAAAGTACTAAGAATATAGACAGATGGGTCGGGGCTGAAAATTATGCCGAAGGGTCCATCAAGTTAAACGTAGTAGCAAATCAAATCAGGAGGACGTTTGAATGCGGAGATATATTTGACATCTTTCAGTCAGAAGGCAAAATGATAATGTGTATTTTGGATATCGCAGAAAGCATGGGAGAGCGGAAAAAACAGAAGCAAGAAATATTTGTGCTTCATCTCCTCAGCAAACAGCTCCAAATTTGGTTCCATTTGGCAATATCAGTTCTATTTTCGCTTCCCTTCAGTGGTGTGTTTGCATTTTGTTTTCATTATGATTGAGAAATCAATCATTTCCTCCCCCCCACCCCCACTTCCCTCCAGAGGAAAGTTATGGATGTGATTTCTTGCAGAAACCATGGAGGAAAGTAATAGCTTGAAGAAGCAGGCTGACAAAACCTCATCAGTTTTCTTAATTGTTTGGTACACCTACAACCTACATGGTCTCTCTTTACCATAAAGAACTCCATAGTGACTGAAGCTGATGGAGGAGAGAGAGAAGAGGATAAAGTAATTTGGACTACATGCTCATCATTTCCACCCAGCAAAGATAGTGGCCAAAGTGTTTCCTTTTCTTTTTCTTCAAAAACGTCATAAAAAAAAAACACAACAAAGTGTTGTGAATCAATAAAAGTAACTAAGCCCAAATGCAAAGCAGGTTTTGAAAGCCTGCGCACTTGATTGGTCCTTAAACAACGAACAAGGATTGGTCCATAACAAACCCCTGATTGGCCATTTTTAGGACACTTCTTATTGGTTATTAGTTGAACTTGATGCACTTATTATTGGATAATAGGGTAGCAGCCAACCCTATAAAAGGGTTACTGCTGCCCATAGCCTTGCTCTGTTCTGTTCTATCTACTGTTATTAAAGAGTTGAAGTCACTGGTCAGATGTCTGGTCTCCATTATTCTCCAAACTTAACACAAAGAATGTTCTTTCTGTGCCAACTCAGAAAGCTCAAACTGCCCAGTTTTACAGAGGAATTTTTGAGTCTATCATCTGCACCTCTATAACTGCCTGGTTTGGTTCTGCAACCCAACAGGACAGACACAAACTTCAGAGAGTAATTAGGACTGCAGAAAAAACAATTACTACCAACCCGCCTTCCATTGAGGACCTGTATACTGCACGAGTCAAAAAAAAGGCTGTGAAAATATCTACAGACTTCTCACATCCCGAACATAAACTGTTTTAACTCCTACCCTCAAAACAACACTGTAGAGCACCGACACAAGAACAACTAGACACAAGGACAGTCTTTCCCCGAAAGCCATCACTCTGCTAAACAACTAATTCCCTCATACTGTCCAACTATTTACAAAGTCGGCACTACTATTACTATTAACCTTCTCACCACTCCTTATTACCCACCCGTCCCACTTGTGACTATATGACTGTAACTTTGTCGCTTGTATCCTTACGATTTATATTGACTGTTTCCTAGTATGATTTGATTGCTTATTGTACCTTATGACTATTATTGTACCTTATGACTATTATTAAGTGTTGTACCTTATGATTCTTGACAAATGTATCTTTTCTTTTATGTATACAGAGAGCATCTGCACCAAGACAAATTTCTTGTGTGTCCAGTCACACTTGGCCAATACAAGAATTCTAATTCTAATCTAATTCTAATTTTGCAATATTTAGTTTGTTCAAGGAACGTTAAAATGCAAAACACCAAAATATAAAAAAGAAAAAAAACCCACCACAAACAAGACATTAAAAAGAAAAATTGTCTTTGAAAGAAGATTAACACATATATACCTAACATCCTCCCTAGTTGAATGCTGATTAATACAATATGACAATATTAATTTCCCACCCCTTACAGCATGAGCCAAAATAATTTTAAACTTACTCAGCTAATAAATCTGTTAACAAATTGTTAGCCTGTCATCTATAGACTATATTAATAACAAAATTGTTAATGTTAATAATTACCTTTATTGCCAGAGTACAACATGTGTACAATGAGATTGGCTGAGTCTCCCCTCCCCCCCCCCCCACACAACTCACAGTGAGGACAGTAGTCCCTAACCCAGTCCCAATCTTATTACACTAGATGACCTTGTTGCACAATGTGCCAGCCCCGCAAGCCTCTCATACCATGTTGACATGAAGTTATTTTCCATTCAGGAGTCTGACAGCCCACAGGTAGAAACTGTTCTTCAGTCTGTTGGTGTGGCTGGCTATGCTTCTCTATCTCCTACCCAATGGTAGGAGAGTGAAGAAGTGCTGACAGGGGTGTGAATTGTCCCTGAGAATTTTCATCACTCTTCTAAGGCAGCGAGCCCTCGCGAGGTCATCTAGTGGTATCAGGGAAGAGCCCATGATGTTTTGTGCTGTGCTCACCACCCTCTGTGGTGTCTTTTTGTCCGCAGCTGTCAAGCCAGCATACCACACCATAATGCAATATGTGAGGATGCTTTCTATTGTGGACCGGTAAAAGAAGATCATCAGTCGTTGTTATTTTGCAAGACCCTGAGGAAATGGAGTCTCTGTTGGGCCTTTCTGGACACCTAAGCTGTGTTGATTTTCAAGTGAGATCTTCGCTGAGGTAGACTCCCAGGAATTTAAAGGAGGAAACTCTCTCCAAACAGCCCCCCTCGATGTAATGTGGGATGAGTTCCTCTCTCTTCTTCCAGAAATCTAACACCATCTCCTTTGTCTTGCTGATGTTTAGGTGCAGGTTGCTTTCTAGGCACCATGAGGATAATTTTTGAACTCCCCCCCCCCTGTACACTGTTTCATCTCCACCTGTAATGAGACCCAATGCAGTAGTATCATCTGCGAACTTAATGATCACAGTGGATGGGTCAGATGACACACAATCATGCGTGTACAGTGAGTACAGGTAGGGACTGAGCACACAGCCTTGTGGGGAGGCAGTGCTAAGCTTCAGTGCTAACAAGGTGTTTCCTGCTCAGCTTTTATTCTTGACCTAATGGAAGCATTATTTAGCTTCCAGGCCTGCCAATGGTCACATTATTTTTATTCTCTTCTGCCCTCTATAAAACCATGTGGTGTAGATCTTCTCAGTTATCTACACTGATTTATTTATTTATTTATTTATTTATTTAGCTATTCAGCTATGCAAGAGCAGCAGGCCTTCAGGCTAATTAATAAATCATCAGCACATTTGTGGTGTGAAAAATGAAATATTTATGCTTGCCAGAGTAATATTTCTATCTTTCAGCACTATGCTCTGTTGATGCCTGATGGAGGATGAAGTAAATACCAGCTGGTGGAGAATGAGCAGAATATAATTACTTTTGCAAAGTTAAGTGAACATTAAGCAAGAAGAGGGAGAGGAAGAAAACCTGCCCCCCCAAAAAAAAAAAAAGAAAAAGAAAGAAATATCATGATATGACAAGACAAAATCTATCCAGTGATTGGTGGAAAAACCTGCTGTGAAATGAGAGCTGCTACTTGCAACATAATTCTAGAAACTGTAGGAGCCATATAATGAACATCACACCACCTACTAGAGCAGGGGTCTTCAAACTTGACAGCTTGAAGACTTGTGGACTTCAACTCCCAGAATTCCTCCTCCAGTCATGTTAGCTCAGGGATTCTTGGAGTTGAAGTTCACAAGTCTTAAACTTGCCAAGTTTGAAGACCCTTGTACTAGAGCACAGGTGGGCAATTCATTTTCCCAAAAGGTCACATGGGAAACAATTGTTGTGGAGGGTTAAGAACCAATAGGCTGAACTGAATTCTGCACTGTATCAATTTTGACACTTTATAAATAGCAATAAATTGTACAGTTTTGATAAGCTGCTACTGGCAAGAATACATTTTGCACCCTATTACATTTGATATTTATTTCTACTACTTATTTCTAATGTCCAATTAAACTCATGCAGGCCAAACAGGAGCAGCCAAAGGGCCAAGGGGCCATAAAATGCCCAGGTCTGTACTACAATGATTGCATCAGCAGAAATAGTCATAAAAACTAAACAGAAAACCAAGGTCAATTAAATGTAACAAAACCTCCATTCTCTAACTTCCATTCAGCAGATTTTGGATCCAAAACTTTACTAATGAATTCACTCCCAAATGAGGCAGAAAGTCTATTATTTCCAAAGCAATCTTGCCAATAGATACAATTTATGTTAGGTGTGCTTTTTACTAAAAGTTTTTCTATTACTGGCATTCAATTACATCATCACTGTTATTGTTACATAGTGATGCAAAGGATATGAAGAAATGCAAATGATAGAAAACATCAGTTATGTAATGATGCCAAGAAAATAAATGAAGTTAATTCAGATGTAATGGTTTCTACAACTGAGGTTTTACAGTAGGGGTGACCAACCTTGGCAACATTGGGACTTGTGAATTTTCAACTTCTGGAATTCCGCAGCCAGCCATGCTGGTTATTAAGTCCACAAGTCTTAAAAGTTGCCAGTATTGCTATCAATCATCTCATCACTAGGAGATCAAATGTCATTGACTTTTTGAAACGCCAGCAATGCTTCCATTTCCAATTCTTCGAAATCCAGCTGCAAAGTTGCTCGATAAAATTAACCAATCAACACAATCCATTGCATTTTGCAATTGACTTTTCTGTTTTTTTTCTGGGCTATCATGTTGACATGTGGTATTCTATCCTGGGCTCCTCAGGAAAGATGAAAGGAGAAGAAAAATAAAGAAGGTAGCATGTCAGATAGATTTCCATTGAGGACTCTAGGAGGGCGAGAAAAATCCCAACCTAAACCATGGGGATTGTATAAAGAAGAAAGCAGCACTGGAGGAAATGTAAACCAGCAATCTTACCTAATGGTTGGGATTTATTAACTAATGTGGGTGATTTTTATTAACTAATATAGAACAGTTGGGAAAGGTCTACTTAAAAAACCTCAGCATTGTTGAACATATTATCTATAGAAAGCTGGAATTATTGAGTAGTTCTTCATAATACCAAGGATGGTAGAATTCTTGACCTTCAGGGCATCTATCAAAACATCTTCCAACTGTTGTGGTTCGACGGCAGCCTGTGCAGGCAGCAGTGGAATCGGACAGTGGGGAAGAATGGGGACCAGTGCGGGAGTCTGGGAAGGACTCAGATGAGGATCCTGCATCCGATGCAGAGATGGGGCCAGGACCATCTGGGAGTTGTGTGCTGACTCTGGAGCCTCCAGAGTCTGGCAGCAGTGAGGCAGAGGAACAAGGGGAGCCTGTTCCCAATGTGCATGTGCACAGAGCTGCTAGAAGGCAAGAGAAGCTAAGACAAAAGGGGCGACTCAGAAGTAAGACTTGGAAGTGATTGCCCCTCCCCTAAGGTATAAAGGACAGGCAAAGGTGAAGAAACCTTTGCAGGAAGCAAAGTTGTTTGCTCTGTTCGGATTAAACCTTGCAGCTCTGTGTGGACTTTGTACTTTGGTTGGCTTTTTACAGTGATTTTGGCACTTTAGTTGTTGGCAGCAATTCAAAAAAGAGAAAGGTGGGTGCTTATCTTGAGGGACCGTTTGGGACTCATTACAGGCTGGGAATGCACATAATTCCCAGCATTGAAATAAAACAAGAGTTGTTTGGACTAAGCAGGTGCTTAATTATGGTCTCAGGAAGCCTTGGTCAGAACACCAACAATTTGGGAATGTGCCAGCATATGATTGTATTCACTAAGTACAATTAAATTATTTCTGTATTTATTGATTAAGATTGAATGTTGGAAATGAAGCCTCTCTTTAGAAGTGCCACAGCAAAAACAAGAGATTCTGAAATATGCATTCTGTACATGTATTCTATAACAACTGCCCCATCCATTGAAAACATCTCAACTGTCTGCTATGGATTCCAAATTCTGTGTAAGGGGGAGAAAATCATTCTTAGCCAAATAATCCTTTTATCTGAAGGGAGCTGATGGAGCCAGTGTTTTATTCTTTCATGATTTGAATGACAGACATCTCTGTTCCCTTTGCCTTCAAAAGACCAGTCAGTCTGGAAATGTTGTTCTTGTCTCACGGTGCCTAGATCAGAAATGAGACATGTAACCACCTTCTGCCTCTACAATTTTGTTTTCATATCATTCTTCACCCTCCTCTTGGGCTTGTGGACTCTCAGCATGAAATATGTGTATCCATGCCTCCCTCCACTTGAGTGAGGGGGCCTGCTGTGATGGTTTACCTTAAGGAGTGACTTGACTTTGAAGTACAAATTAGAAACAATTGACACCTAAAAAGGAACCTCACACTGTGGGGAATCAAGCTTCATTTAAATCTCCAAAGATGTTTTATATTCTCTCTCTCTCCCTCCCTCCCTCCCTCTCCCTCTTTCTCTCCCTCTCTCTCTCCCTCCATCTCTCTCTCTCTCCCTCCCTCCCTCTCCCTCCCCCCTCTCTCTCCTTTCACTAATGTTTACTGTACCATATATATCACTCACTGGGTTACTTTTTTCTGCCTTCTACTATGACATTGTCCTGTCCATCATATCTTGGGAAGCTACAGCTGGTGCAGAGTGCAACAGCATGGCAGTTTTGGGTATCCCTAGAGTGGCCCATTTAACCCCACATTGCTCTGTGAGGTGCGCTGGCTGTTGGGTACAATTCAAAGTGGTGGAAATCACCTTTAAAGCTATCCATGGCATGGGTCAGGCTACTTGAAGGGCCATCTCATCTCAATGGCATTGGCCCACTCCACCTGTGTTGGCAGATGAGGCATGCCTGGGCTCCTTTGGCAAGAGTATTCTGACCTTTTGTAAGAGCTTAAAGAGCTGGCTCCAGAGCTGGCTTGGACCTCCAACAGAGGACTATCACATTTGGGGTGGTTGATAGATTAACAACAGATCCCACCCTCTCCCCCACTCATCCTATTACCTTCTTTTATTATTTTTATAGTACAGTATTTATATTATTAGTTTTTATCTTTCAATATTGTAAGCTGCCAAGAGTTACCAAGGGGTAAGATGGGCAGCTAATAAATTTTACAAATAAATCAATCAATAAATACATGAATACATACATACATTGTTGTTGTTGTTAGTTGCGAAGTCACATCCGACCCACCGCGACCCCATGGATAATGTTCCTCCAAGCCTTCCTGTCCTCTACTATCTCCCAGAGTCCATTTAAGCTCATGCCAACTGCTTCCATGACTCCATCCAACCACCTCATTCTCTGCCATCCTCTTCTGCCCTCCATCGTTCCCAGCATTAGGCTCTTCTCCAGTGAGTCCTTCCTTCCTTCTCCTTAGGTGGCCAAAGTATTTAAGTTGCATCTTCAGGATCTGGCCTTTTAAAGAGCAGTCAGGGTTGCTCTCTTCTAGGACTGACCGGTTTGATTGCCTTGCAGTCCAAGGGACATACATACATAAAATATCTTTATTCCCAGGATGTTTGCATCTTCAACTCAAACAATAAATGAGGGATCACACGATAAGCCAGGACTCTAAAACTTCCTGCTGTTTCTTTATCTTTTTTTAAAACACACACACACACACACACACACTAAACCTTTCTCTATAGCTTTTATTGTCAAAACAAAAAGCTGGTAGTTTGCTTGGGACTGACTATTGATTCCCTTTCCCTTTTATCACTTCCTCCTTCCTCTTAATGACAACCATAATTGAAACAATTATTCTAATACCAGGCAATGAAATTTATAGCTCTTTCGGGTGGGAGCAGCTCACTGTAAATCAGGATGGGTTTCTTAGCAACCTCCTTAAAGGTGAGGGAGATTTTCCTATCTGGTATCATAGTGGGGTGGTAAAATGCATCGTCTAATTAATCTTTCCTTTAACTTTCCTAAAAAACCTTCATTAGATAAAGTAAAAGGCACAATTCACATTTGTTTCCAGATCATCCTCCATTTCAATTGTTCCTACTTTCACAGGAGTTTTAGAGCAATGAAGTTAGATGGCCCCAGGTTCAAGGAGAGGTTGAGTTTTCTAATCCCAGGGCTGAGGGGCCCTCGGTGCTTGGTTGTTTTCTTGCAGACGTTTCATTACCTAAATTAGGTAACCTCAGCAGTGCTGCTCTGTCTTGACTGAACCTGCTGATGGCATCTGGAAGTCCATGGAAGCCTCCTTAGATTCTCTTGGATGGTTCTTTTGAGGTCTCACCTGCCTTAGAAATCAAGGAACTCCTGCTTCACCAGCTCCAATGGTGTGACAAGTCCTTCAGATGGGAAAACAGATCATGGCAAAAGATGTTCATTGCCAACCAAAAGAGCGATATTTGGGGAATCATGCCCTTTCACGAGGGGGTGGCACTTGACTGGCAACTGCTGCTTGAAGCTTTGGAGATGCCAATAAAGAAGAATATTTATAACTCAGGGTTGAACTGTAGGGTCCTTGGCGCTCTCTGAGCTTGGTTCTTTTCTTGCAGACATTTCATTACCCAACAAGGAAACATCTGCAGTGTTTTGGGGATGGTCTTAGCTTCACACAGGCTATGACTGCAGCAGATCATTCCATGGCATCAACTTCCTGCTTGTCTCAGAAGATCCTACTGACAGACAAATCAGAACTCTAACATCCATATTGCTACAAGGAGAGAAAATGTTCTACCCACATTGAATGTGAACTTACCTTTTAGAGCCAAGTTGTTAGGGATAACATTGGTTACCTAACTTAGTTTGGGTAGAATAATATATAAACTATGTTAGTGAGTTTAAGTGTATGTATCAAAACTTTAAACCAAGTTTTTGGGTGTGGTTGAAAAATCACCATAAGAGGGAGCAAGAGAGCTCACTGTTTTGCTCGGCTTTTACTGGAATGCTGACAATGAAGGATTGATGGTGATAAACTGCGTGTTTGCTGAGAAGAAGAAAAGGGGTTTGATTTTTCTTCATATCTCTGACTGCAAAAGAGATATATCACTGGACTGATTGATTGTAAGTTTAATGAACTCTTTTTCGACACTGGACTTTGCAAACTGATTAACCCCCAGACTGACTGAACTTAGTGTATGACATATGGACCATTTGACTATGCTATAACTCTTGCTGGAATAAAAAACTATTTAACTTGCACAGTGTATCTGTCTTACTGAGTGTAAGCTACTACAACGTTTTGTCTCACATATCTGCCTGCCTGCTAGACTGCCGTTGCACGTTCTGCAGTGTTGAAATCCAAACTCAGAGGAAGGAAAAACTGTTCAGTCGCTTCTCTGGCAGTTGCTTTAAACCTGGAGAGGTATGCATTTCCATCACAAAGGACATTGAACTGTCTTTGGTGATAAAATCTGCAATGGGGAATGGAGAAGTTTGATTATCCTGATTACATACATCACACTTCTCTGTTCCTGATTTTCGCGTATTATATAAATGTTTACACAGTAATCTTGTTGAGCATTTTTTTTAATAATTTTTTATTTATTTTTACTATTGATAGAAAGAGCAACAATTTCAATGTCTACATAAACGGTGTGTTGTCTGGTTACAATTAGTTTAAACGATCATCATTATCATAGTATTCATTAGTAGTGATCTTATAATGAAAGTGATTTCACATCATAACATTAATACTTATTGATTATTAAGACTGATTAACATTAATAAGGATATAGTAATAAGCCATCATAATAAAATTAATTCTTCTCTTATGGTTTTAAAAGTTCTAACTTCTGTTTCTATTAGTTCACCATTGATAAAACGAGTCCCATATTTCAAAATATTTAGCGTCTTCTTTCTCTTTAATTTCAAGTGTTAATCTATTGCTTTCTGCACATTATAGCATTTTTTTTATTCTCTTCTCTTCTGTAGGGATCTCCACACTCTTCCAATGTTGTGCAAATACAATTCTAGCAGCTGTTAACACATATAATATTAAGTACATATTCCATTTATTGTATTTTTCTGGTATGATACCCAAGAGAAATAAATTGAGGTCATAAGTTGAGCATTCTTAATAGTGACCTGGGCTGGAAGTTGCAAATCCTACAAATAAGTTTCTCAGAGCTCAGATTAGTAAAATGCGGTGGATAAAAGGATGTTTTTTTTTTTTAAAAAAAAACAAGATTGGCTGTACTAAAAATTATAATAGATTAAAAAATTAGAAATAGGGGGAGTATTCTTATACATATTTTTACATAACACATAACATATTTAAAGTGAATGTTAGAGGTTATCAGATTTTGAAAAAGGATGTTATCAGGTATGCTCTTAAACAATGTCATTACTATTAGAAGGATGTAGGAAATATTGAATAATTAAAAAATGAAGGACTATGTACTGATACAGATATGTATAATAACATTAGACCATGTAAGCTTGATTAATGTAGTAATTTTCATTTGTCATTCAAAATGAATGACACTCAGACACCACACTGTCCATGCAATGATATTGATGTATGTTTAAAAATAAAACAAAACTTTACAAAAAAAGATTAGTAAAATGCATTCAGAAGACAATTGAAATAACAATATCGGAATTCCATCCAGTACTCCAAATGAGAACCCTATACATTGGCAAATTGGAGCTGTGTCATTCTGATTCTTTTTCTTATCCTTTTGATGTAAAAAAAGAAGAAGTTTGTCTCCTTTGTGAAGGATGAAAAAGTCTACACCTGGGAGAACTCCTCACATAGGGGAACCAACTCAAGGGTGGGATTCAAATTTCTTAACCAGTTCTGTGGGTGTGACCTAATTTATGGGTGTGTTTTGATAGTCATGTGACTGGATGGGCATGGCTTGCTGACTGGGCATTGCTTGGTGGTCACGTGACTGGATGGGCGTGGCTTGTATGTAAATATTGTAAATATTTATGTGAATATTGAATTTTTTATTTAAAAAGAGCAACTTTTACCCAAAATCAGGCAAAGCAGACAGGCAGATTGAGTTGCTCCCAGAATCACAGGTTCATTCAGAGATTTACCATTCTGCAATCTACTACCTGAGTCTGCACTGAAAAATAGAAGCTAGGAAGATTAATCTTACATAGCTTTTTCTCTGGTAATCTTACACTAATAATTAGAGCATACAAAACATTTGCTAGACCAATTCTCAAATACAGCTCATCAGTCTGGAACCCACATTATGTATCTGATATTTACACAGTTGAGAAAGTCCAGAAATATTTCACAAGAAGAGTTCTCCACTCCTCTACTCGTTGCAGAATACCTTATGCCACCAGACACGAAATTCTAGACCTAGAAAACCTAGGACTACGCCGCCTTCAGTCCCATCGAAGTATACTATATAAAATCATACATTGCAATGTCCTACCTGTCAATGAATACTTCAGCTTCAACCATAGCAATACAAGAGCACACAATAGATACAAACTCAACATAAACCGCACCAAACTTGATTGCAGGAAATACGACTTCACAACAGAGTGGTCAATGTCTGGAATCCTCTACCTGACTCTGTGGTTTTTGCCCCAAACCCCCAAAACTTTAACCTTAGACTGTCTACTATTGACCTCACCCCTTTCCTAAGAGGTCTGTAGGGGGCGTGCATGAGCGCACCAACGTGCCTACCATCCCTGTCCTATTGTTTCTTTTCTTTTCTTTTTCTTATATGTATCCATGTATTCATAACTATGTTTTTACTTATACCTATTATCTTGTAAGCAATTGACAAATAAAAATAAATAAATAAATAAATAAATAAATAAAAAAGATTCAGCTCTGCTTTTAGATTAGCTAGAAACAAGAAATCAAATGATTTCCTGCTTTCTAGCTGATCTAAATCTCCTGGCACAGCTGATGGTTGGGGGGGGAAACGGAAAAATAGTAACTTAGCAGGCAAGTTGGATGGCGCACAATCCAGGTAAGGGGCAACTGGGCAGGGAAGGGAGGGGCAGGGGCAGCCAATGGTGCAGTTTGCCAGTTCTCTTTGGCAAAATCATAGCAACTGGTTCTATAGAACCGGTGCGACCAGGTAGAATCCCATCCCTGAACCAACTGATATCCAGATTGCAACCCCTAGGCTGCTTGCAGTGGAAAATATTGCATAAGCAGAAATCATGCAGAAAAGATTCTTGGGGCAAGGAGACCAGTCTTGATGTCATAGTCTTTTGAGAGAGAAGAGAACATGAATGACATGACCTGGACATGTATAAAGCAAACAATTTGGTTTTGAAAACATTTGGTTTAACCCTAACCCTAACCCTTAAGAAGCTCCAGATACATGTTGAAAGTAAAAGGAAGCAATTAATAGGTTAGGTTACATGTGCTAATATTTAAAGAAATATTCAGAGAATAATTTGCTGTCTAACCGGTTTTTAACACTTTTCAAAATATGATAACAATTATATGAAAGTGCCATTTTTAATACCAAAAGAACTGCTTTTAGAACTCAGCCAATATTCCGCTCCCCAATCATTCCAACAAAGATTAGAAGTAAATGTCAAATTTTAGCTCTGGCTGGTTGTGTCTGAGATAGCATTGCAATTTAAATTTCAATTATTTCAGCTTGTCAATAATTTCCTCCATCTAAACACATCTGGTCTCTTTGATTGACACGTGCAATTGAATAGAGTTTGATTAGATGCTCAGCCAACAGGCAACTGCCCTCTTGACAAATGTCCATCTTTTGTAGGCTTCATTTTCACATTCAACTGCAGCTTAGGTTGCCCCCTGAATACTTTTAAATGACATGTTCTCCTGATGTTGCCATGATCTCTCAGCCTAAAAACTGACTGACTGACTGACTGACTGATTGACTCACTGACTGACTGACTGACTGACTCACTCACTCACTCACTCACTCTATAATAGAATAGAATAACAGAGTTGGAAGGGACCTTGGAGGTCTTCAAGTCCAACTCTCTGCTTAGGCAGGCAACCCTATACCATGACATTGGACAACAATGATTGTCCAATTTCTTCTTAAAAGCTTCCAGTGTTGGAGCATTCACAGCTTCTGGAGGCAAGCTGTTCCACTGATTAACTGTTCTCATGGTCAGGAAATTTCTACTTAGTTCTAGGTTGCTTCTCTCCTTGATTAGTTTCCACCCCTTCCTTCTTGTCCTGCCCTCAGGGGCTTTGGAGAATAGCTTGACTCCCTCCTCTCTGTGGCAGCCTGAGATATCGGAACACTGCTATTATGTCATCCCTAGTCCTTCTTTTCATCAAACTAGACATACCCAATTCCAGCAACCATTCTTTATATGTTTTAGCCTCCAGACCCCTAATCATCTTTGTTGCTCTTCTCTACATTCTTTCTAGAGTCTCAACATCTTTTTTACCTTGTGTCAACCAAAATTAGATGAGTATTCCAAGTGTACATACGTATGTTACGTACTTACTTACTTACTGAATTTATTTGCCACCCATCTTGTAGCAAATTACTCTGGGTGGCTTCCAGTAATAAAATATTAAAATAAATATCTTCACAAGCATAAAATTAGAAATCCAATTAAGATAAGAGAGCCACGCTGGATAGAATGCAATACTGCTGGCTACCTCTGCTGGCTGCTAGCTGCCTGCAATTTGGCAGTTCGAATCTCACCAGGCTCAAGGTTGAACTCAGCCTTCCATCCTTCTGAGGGGAGTAAAATGAGGACCCAGATTGTTGGGAGCAATAGGCTGACTCTGTAAACCGCTTAGAGAGGGCTGTAAAGTACTGCGAAGTGGTATATAAGTCTGAGTGCTATTGCTAGTGCTATAACATGTAGTTAAAAGATGGGGAGGAAGGCAACAGGGATGCACGAATGTGGACAGGTGAGAAGGCCTTTTAATTCAACAACCACCTCAAAGGTGACATTCCCCCGTTAGGTCCCCAAGCCATCTGGCAGAGGCAGGTCTTCAGGCTCCAGCAGAAGGATTGGAGCCAATCATAGAGTGAGATGTTCCAGAGGGCCAGAGCCACAACAGAGAAAGACCTCCTCCCGGAACCCACAAGCCAGAACTCCTTGACTGACGGGGCCCACAGCATGCCTCCTCTGCTGGCATGGGTGAGGCAGGCCAATGGTTCCTCAAATAGCTGGACTCATGCCATGCATATATAATACGTAGTTGTTTGAGCTTTAAAGTACTGCTTTTGTGCCAACTGAGACCATGATGCAAGCCGATTTCCCAACTACGTAGTTGTTAAAGTTAGGGCATTGCTCCAGAACCGACTGGTCACCTTCAGCTGCTGCAGGCATTGTCCCCACTCTTCTGTTGCTAGGAGGCCCAGCTGTCCACCACCATTTTGGCTTGGAGTACAGGAAGAAAACAGACACTTCCCAGGGGCATTTGCAGTTCCGAAAACTAGACATTCCGTGGGTTCCTTATATGCTTTGGGAAGAGTGTTGGAATTGTGTTGAGGACTACAGGTCCCTTGTGCCACCCAGAAGGTGGAAAGCTTCCATTCCTGTAATTTTTCACTTAGTCTACTTGAAAGGAATCAAACACTCAACTACAGTTCTCCAATCCCTCCCATTTTTCTTATTTCTATTCTTCTTGCCAACAGACCATGCTCGGTAGAGGGGAAAAATGAAGCCATAAAAATCCACAAATTGATTTCCCAAAGTTGTCGTACTCTACAGGTGGGAGGACAGCTGCCAACCTCATTGGTGAGGCTGAGTAGGGTTTAGCTGTCAAGGCAGGACAATTTATGATGACCTAACTTTTCTGCTGACTCAAGGACTAGAAGAGAGCACATTAACGAAGAGCCCCTGGATGCATGCGGTATATCATCCCAGCATCAACAGAAAAATTATGGAGACATTCAGATTCCTGAAGACAAATTATCTCCTGTTAAGTGGCGCAGGAGTCCTCTGCCGATGGAAGGCACTGTAAAAACTTAATGCAGATTGAGAATCTATGTGTCATAGGCTCAGGCAGGAAGCCAAAAAGGAGAAAACCAAGGAGAAAAGAAGTTGGAAGCAGAGAGGGCAGAGAAACAGAAGATCCTATGGGTGCTCTTGGGTTTGTAAGAAGAGATTGGACAGCCATTTGTGTTGTGGTTAGCCGGCAGCAGGTGCAGATGGCTGAGGAGAGCGAGGACTCAGATGAGGGGCCAGGACCATTAGGGAGTGTGGGGATTGTGATCAGAGATTGTGGGGGCTGGCAGCAGCGATGAGGAGATTCCCAAGGAGCCTGGGCCAAGTGCGCTTGTGTGCAGGGTTGCTCATAGGAAAGAGCAGCTGTAGCAGCATGGGTGACTCAGGAGTAAGGCTGCAAGGTAATGGCCCCTCCTCCAAGAAGATAAAAGCCACCTGTGAATCAGACGTTCTTTGTAGGAAGCAAAAACGTTTTGAAACTCCAGCCTCGTGGACATTGCAGTATCTTAAGTTGGTATTTGAAGACTCTTGTGTTGTGAAATATTTCTTATCAGTGGTTCACGGCAGCCTTGTGAGAACTTGGCAAGGCTCTTTCTTGTCGGAGCTAATTAGTTGGAAGCAGCCTTTTATCTGTGAAGAAACAGGATTCTTAGCTGAAACTTAAACAGATTATACTGCTGCCTTTGCCTTGTGTTTGCTCTCTAGGAACCAGGTTTGGGTCAGAACAATTTGTCTAAAATGGTACAAGGTCTCCTGCTTCAGTGGGGGCTTGGACTAGAAGACCTCCAAGGTCCCTTCCAACTCTGCTTATTCTGTAATTCTGTACTTGTTCCTATCTCTCTTGCAAAATAGTAAACTTGCCCATCCCAGTATTTTGTTTTTTAATGCTCTTCAGTAAATTGAATAATCACATCACCAGTGGTGGGATTCAAATAATTTAATGACTAGTTCTCTCCCCTATTGATTTTTTTCCAACAACCAGTTCACCAAACTGCTCAGAAAGTTAACAACCGGTTCTCCCAAACTGGTGCGAACTGGCTGAATCCCACTGCGGCTCATCATCCTTTGTGGATAGCAACTCAGCAAAAATCCAAGGAAAAGGAGTAGAATAAGACTTCTGCTTGAAGACAGCACCACAGGAAACTATCAAGCTAGAGCAGTGGTGGTATTCTACCGGTTTGGCCTGGTTCTGCCCAGCTGGTAGCGGCGATGAGCAGCGGAGACCGAACCGCTTCTCTCAGCCACTCTGCTGTTGGGCCTGTTCCATATTAGCAGGCTTGAAACCCTGAATTCCCATTGGTCCGTTTTAACCGCTACCTGATTGGTCAGCCTAGGCGGTTATGATTGGCTCGCTAAGAGTCTGCCGCGATTGGTTAAAACCAAGCGCGGGAGACTCAAAGCGACATCATTGGCCGCCAAGCCTCGGCAAGCTCTATAAAAGAGCCGCCGCGGCTGCTATCTTCCCTGAGTCTGATTTAGCCTATTAATAAAGAGCTGTTGTTACTGAACCCGAGTCTCTCGTCTCTGAAATCCGTCTTTCCGAACTTAACAGGGCCCACCCACCTGCCTGCCCAGGCTCTCGTACTCCCTTTTATCTGCTGAATTTGAAGCGCAGCTGCTTTGCGCGGCACGGAAGAGTTCCATGCAGCAGCTGCTAAAGCGATCAGGATTGTGCAGGCTTGCAGGTGAGTTAGAACGCCTCTGCACCTGCGCAAAGTATTGGCATGTGCACACGCGCAAAGTATGTGCACGCACACAAAGTGTGCCCACCAAGCCACGCCCACCAAACCGGTGGTAAAAACGTTTGAAGGATATGGTTATTATTATAGCACCCTCCGCCTAAGATTTATGACCAAGCGCTATTATTAGTAGTTGGACATCTACTTCCTGCTAAATTAGTTCACATTTCCTCAATAAATCACATTGCTAAATGCCACTAATCTTTAATTCTGTGAAAGTCCTGGAGATCACTCCTCTGGCCAGGAAATGGAGCAATTGATTCCAAGCCAGCTGGTCCCCTGACCTTGTAAGAGCCGTTAATGAGAATCTGCAAGACAAGGAGAGATTTGATTAATTGCAAAGCCATGATTGAGCTACAAAGGGCTAATTGGTTTTCTTCAGGGTAGATCTATAATTAATATCGGGCTAAAATCAGACTTTGGATTCTTTGAAAGTTTTTCTGTGCCAATGGAAATGGCTTTTGTTTTTCCCCCCTCATTCTTTCTTTGGGTTGAAAGTGTGGTTGTAGGAAGGGAGTAAGCCCTGCTCCCATTTCATACAGTTCTTGGTGCCTTCTGCAGGCTTTGGTACATGCAGAATGCATCAAATCAAGTCTGATGAAGAGCAACCCATAAGAATGCCATCTTTCTGGAATTCCAATTGAGGTCATGTGCAATAAGTGGACACTGAAGTCCACTGAAGAGGACACTGAAGACAAGGAAGAGAGAAAAGGCAATTCAGAAAGTCCACTAAGTTTCCTTATATAGGGGAGAGGTTTTGTTTCTCCTGATCAAATTAAGATGGAATTAAAACGGTCAAGACAATACTATTTATTAAATAATTATTTACCCAAATCCAAGAAACATCCTTCCTTCTTTCCTTCCTTCCTTCCCTTCCTTCCTTCCCTTCTTTCCTCTCATTCCCTTCCTTTCTTCCTTTGTCTCTCCCTCCCTCCTTCCCTCCCTCCCTCCCTTCCTTCCCTCCAATGGTGGGATTAATTTTTTTTTACTACCGGTTCTGTAGTATGGCTTGGTGGGCAGGCCGTGGCTTGGTGGGTGTGGCTTGGTGGGCATGGCAGGGGAGGATGCTGTAAAATCCCCATTCCCTCCTCACCCCACTAACCTGCTTTTCAGCTCCGTTCTCCTGTGCAGGGCAACCAAAGAAGACCCAGCCAATCAGCTGGGACTCAGGAGGCAGAGAATAGATGGGGGCGGGGCCAGTCAGAGGTGGTCTTTGCTGGTTCTCTGTACTACTCAAAACATCCGCTACTGGTTCTCCAGATCTGGTCAGAACCTGCTGAATACCCACCTCTGTTTCCTACCCTGTCAACTTTATACAACTGTAGTCTATAGCAGGCAGATTTAAGCAGCAAAAAGATGTAAGGTTTCTCCATTTTACATCTCAATTGGAGTCATTTGTCTTTGTAGACGTGTTTTTTTTTCTATCCAAAATTCATTCAACTGCTGGAAATACAAGAAAAGAACTATGCCAACAATAGATTAAAAAATACTGGAAATAAGAGAATGAAATGTTCACCTCAAAATATCCTTGCCAACTAACAGATATGTTAGAATGAGAGTCAAACTGAATTTATATTCTGAGCTTTGAAAAAGACAAAGTTGCAGAAAAATTCTACAATTTAATCACAATGACATTCTAGGAACCTGAGGGAAACAACTAAAATCTCCAACAAGCCAATCCTAAACACTGTAAACTGAACAACTAATATATAATTTAACAGAAAGCAGTTCTAGAATTAATCATTCCCACATAATGTAGATCTCCTTATTAACCACAACTGTGGTTAATTTTATCGCATTCACCTGGTTGTAAAGTGAAGAATTCTTTTCTTCAATATTCTTGAAGAACATCAAGTATATTTTAAAGAAAGAGGGCAGGATTTTCAAAACAACTTCAACTTCCTACTCCTTTAATTAAGAGTCGTAAATTTGGGCCCAGTCCTGTAGGTGTTTTGACTTACAACTTTCACGACTTATGGCCAAAATTCTGGTCCCAATTGGGTTTGAGGACCATCCGTATGAGGCACAGATAATGTCGGGGCAGAATGTAATAGTCCCACCCCATCCTCATTCTCAAAGATCTCTAAATTTGGTGGTTGTGTGTGACAGTATCTAGGCAGGTTCCGCTGTGATGTTTCTCTCTGAAGCACTACCTATGTGGAAAGTTGCCCCACCTTTACTACACTGTAAATTCAATCTGCATTAAGCATAGGGCCATATTTACATACCAGTTCCCTGCTTTATGTCATCTTTTCCCTAATAGGTTCACTATTTGAGTGGCATTGTGTGACACTATGTAACTAAAAAAATCTATTTACCTATCACCCATCCAACCATCTATCTATTTATCTGCCTGCCTGCCTGCCTGCCTGCCTGCCTGCCTGCCTGCCTGCCTATCTATCTATCTATCTATCTATCTATCTATCTATCTATCTATCTATCTATCTATCTATCTATCTATCTATCTATCTATCTATCTACCCTGTTTCTCCAACAATAAAGCCTCCCCAATAGGAAGTCCCAGCATGTTTTATAGGCATGAAATGAAATTAAGCCCCTCCCCCCAAATTGAGGCCTATATTAAAACATGTGAAATGGGGGGGAATGGTGGTGGGGCTTGCCGTTAGGAAGTACTTTTGTTGCACACCCGGATATGGTGCTGCCTGCGTTGACCCCGATACGAAGTGCCCCACCAACGCCGAGGTCAACATCCAAGCCGTCACCGCCCGCCCGAAGATGCAAGGGGGGGGGAATTAAGTCACCCCCCAAAAGACGGCATAGCCATTTTTTCGGGGCTCAAAAAAAAAAAAAAAAAAGACCCAGCCTTATTATATGAGAAACACGGTATCTATCTATCTATCATCTGTCTATTCCTCTATTCATCCATCCATCCATCCATCATCAATCAATCCCTCTCTATCACTCTATTTATACATCCATCTCTCTCTCTCTCTCTATCATGTCTATTCCTCTATCCAAACATCTACCCACCCATCCATCCATCATTTATCATCTATCCCTCTATCATCTATCTATCCTCTAACTTCTGTCTATTCCTTTATCTACCGTATATCTATCTATCTATCTATCTATCTATCTATCTATCTATCATCTATCTATCTATCTATCTATCTATCTATCTATCTATCTATCTATCTATCTATCTATCTATCTATCTGTCTATTCCTCTACCCATCCATCCACCCACCTGCCCACTCATCCATCAATCCACCATTTATCATCTATCCCTCTATCTTCTATCATCTGTCTATCCTCTCCCTCCCCCCTCCCCCCCACCCATCTATATCTCTTTCCATCTATCTAATATATTTTGTAGGCATTGGTGCCATATTTACTTGATTCTGTTCCTGGCAGGTATCATTTCAACTTGCTTTGCCTTCAACTTGATTATGTGGAGTCAAAGCTTCTTGGCCTTAATTCTGTTCTGCCAGGAAGGAATAGAGTTCCCTCCTTTGCTTTCTTTTTCATCTGAAGTACTGCCCATTGATTCAGTGATATTTTGATGTTGAAAATAATTCTCAATGGATACCACAAAGAGATATTAGAGCAGGGGGATGTAACTGAGTTTGTTTAACTAAGATCTTGCCATGCAAATTAATAGACTGGTAATAGTCCTCTCAAAAATGGCTGAAAGCCTATAAGATCACAGGAGAGATTGATTGACTGGCATAGTTAAAGGTCAGCAAGTTATTTTAGGGATCCTTTAATCTCATCTATCTCTCTTTTCCTCCATTATTATTTGTTCTTGTTTCTCCATCTTCACATTTTAATAATCCTTTGGAATTAGCTGTGATCATGCACCTCTGTTTAAATCTCTGCTATTGTCGGTTGCTTTGTGATGATTTTCCTGCACTTTCTACTAGTAGCCCAAAGATTTCAGCAATTTCTCCTTTGCTGGATGATAAAGATTCATTCTGTAATCTGTAGTGAAATACTTATCCTTTATATCAACTGTTCTCAAATGTTACCTGTGTTACCAATACTATTGGATTTAATAGATAGATCCGTAAATATTATTTTAATCAAGACAACTTGTGTTAGGAAGGGTCTACTCAACATTGTTGAATAGATTGTATTTTGTCAAAAGCTGGACATTTTGAGTAGAGATGCTCTCCATTAATATCAAAGTTAGTACAATTCTTGACTTCAGAGCATCTCTGAACAGCTTCCAACAACTGGAGTATGACTGCACTAAATACTAATTTGCATAGCAGCCCAACTCACATAAAACAACTCTGGCCAATACAAAACAGTTCAATAAAACAAATTCAAAAACAATAGATATTAAAACCCACATTAAAAGAAATATCATAAAAACGAATATACAAACCCTAGGCAAAGAGAAGATAAAAATGGTCACTTCAGTAATAGAGCCGTCTAAGCATGCCTGGTTTGTTGGGGATCCCAGGCTGATCACATAAAGAAAATCTTAAGGGACTTCCAGAGCATCAAAAGAGATGGAGCTAATCTGTTCATTAATATCATTACATTAATTTAAATGTACTTCCATTTTTAATTAAGAGAATGATGTCATTAAATATACAGAATATAGTCTGAGTGGATTAGATCATGGAGAGGATAGTTATTTTATTTAGTTGGTTGATTGCCTGGTGGGTTCTTACACAGAATAATTGCCATGCAAATATTTTCTCTCCTTTATATGCTGCAATCATTTTTTCCAATTACAGGGAGGGAGGGAGAAGGGAAGGAAGGAAGGAAGGAAAGAAGGAAGGGAGGGAGGGAGGGAGGAAGGAAGGGAAGGAAGGAACGAAGGAAAGAAGGAAGGGAGGGAGGAACGAAGGGAGGGAGGGAGGGAGGAAGGAAGGGAGGAGGGAGGGAGGGAAGGAGAAGGGAAGGAAGGAAGGAAGGGAGGGAGGGATGAAGGGAGGGAAGAAGGAAGGAAGTGAGGGAGGGAGGGAGGGAGGGAGGGAGGGAGGAAGGAGATGGGTATCGGAAGACAGGTAGGTGGGTAGGTAGGTAGGTAGGAAGGAAGGAAATCATCCATCTTTTTTATTTGCCTGTTAAACTGTACAACCAGAGTAGACGGAAAATATACTGTTACATTACACTTAAAGACTGTAAACCACAGCACATCTGATTTGGGGCAATGTTATTGTGGATATCCCTTCTCTTCTCTTTATAATTATTCATGACATTATTTGATTTCAAAATGACCTTTTGGGTTTTATTGTTTTGTCTGAAATAAGCCTAAATTTGGGTAATTGATTTTCTCCCTCCCCCTTGTGTAATAATGTGTTGAGAGAGCTTTCGCTGTGATATATGACCCTGTCTGCAAGTTTTTTCCCTGCTCCTCTCTGTGGTAATTTGCTAGTCATTATGACTGAGTAGCCACTATAAATGAAAGCTCACTCTGGAAATATTCCATTTCTTTATGAAAAAGTTATGATGCATCACAGTGATTGAAAAAGAAAACAATACCAGTTTTTATTCAAGATTCCAATATGTTAAAGTGTACCTTCTTGTTGAAGATTATATGTTGGTTGGGAATGGAAATTTATCCTGGGCATTGTTAGTGATCTTTACAAAGTCACATGAAATAGCTCTAACTCTAAAACAGAACAGTGAATTAGAAGAATCTCTTCTGATCAGGACTGTTCTTCTCTTCAGCATTTATAGAGAGATCAAATTGATGATTAATTGGTTGATTGATTGGTTACAGAGAGACTCGGTGACTGGAGCTAATAGCAGTGGGCATGGCAGCTCAATGTCTAACACAATTAAATTGTAGAAAGACATTATAATATAATTGGAATAAGGAGGGGAAAGAGAGAGAGAGAGAGAGAATGTGTTGTGGCAGCATAAATGAATAGCTATTTAACTTAGTAAAATTATTATTAAAAAGGCCCCCACCCCAAATAGATCAGTTCTAGTTTACACTATATTTAAAGAAATAAGATAACACTGGAAAGACAACATGGGATAATTGAGCCCAACATCTAAAATTCTTTTACCTGCACAATTGCTCACCCATTGAAGGAGTATATTAATTGAATGACTCATGCCTATAATTACTTGTAGCCATCTGTGAAAAGAAAGGGCCTTTTCTGCAGTGGCCCCTGCTCTGTGGAATACGCTCCCCTTGGAAATTAGAATTTCCCCTTGGCCTTTCCCAAGGCTTTAAAAATAGAGGCTGTGTTTTAAAACCTTTGGATGCTGTATGTGTCAAGGGCCCCATTTCCTGGCTCTATTGTTAACTGGCCAAGTATCTCAGCTGCGGTGTGTATTTACTTTGGATGTTTTTATTGTGTTTATTGATTAAAGCATTTTTACTGTTTTTAATTGTAGGATATTTTTTTAATTGTAAGCCCCCCAGTCTCATGGATGAATATTGATGGCTATAGAAATGGGATATAGAATACAGTAGAGTGGAGGGGAAGGGAAGGGAATGGAAATCTTTATTGGCCAAGTGTGATTAGGCACACAAGGAATTTGTCTTTGGTGCATATGCTTTCATATAAAAATAAAGAAAAAGATAAAATACATTCATCAAGAATCATAAGATACAACACTTAGTGATAGTCATAGGTTGCTAACAAGCAATCAAATCATACTAGTAAACAAATAAAACAATATAAATTGTAAAGATGCAAGCAACACGGTTACAGTCATAAGTGGGAAGAGATAAATACATAAATAAATAAATATAAATAAACAATACATAAATATGCATAAAGATGTATAGAGAGATAGAAGCCTGTAAGGTGCATTTCTTAAATACGTCAAGCTTTGAAATATAATTCCCTTCATTACGGTTTCTTTGAAATGTACTTTCCTTGATTGCAACTTCTTTACAAGGCCTCCTGTTAGGTGAGGACTTCTTTCACGAATGATTGCTGAGACAAGATAAATCCAATTATTTACATTTTTGGATTGGAGGCAGGAGACGGACAGCGTTATAATCTGCCCAAGACTGAGCAGAAACTCAACAGTTGGCTAAGAACTCTCCAATCAGCCCTTGGCCACTGTTCAGCAGTGCAGCAGATGAAGTTTTAATTAGCCAGTTCCCATTTCATCTGTGGGTCAGAGGTTGCCAGTTTCACTTAAGCACCATGCTTGTCCACCCCACTTTCAACTCCTGTACCGGTTGGAAATATACACCATCCAACAGTGCTCAATCACCCAATCTGTTCGCAGTCGCAATTTTTTTCACACAATGCAACAGTTAATGCTTTTACAATCATTTACATATGGCCTGGTTGTTATATAAGAAAACAGTAATTAGATGTATTGGGATAATTAATGGTATGCATGCTACACAAAGCATGAGACTAATACTTTTTAAGGCACCAGGCATTAAGCCAAACTGATCCGTTCAACCCTCACAGCTGAGTTTACTTTCTAATTTCATTAAATTAAAAAAAAAGTGTCTCTTCAAAGGCAATGGGTGTTTTGATGGGGAAATAGCAGGAATGTCATTAGCATGTTCCTAGTGAAATTGGTGTCAAAATTGGAAGGCCATTATTTTCAGATAGGCCCATAAAACTAACAAGACCTTAAGTTTTACATTTACAGCAGTTTCTCCTTCTCCCCTTTCTCTTCCTATCTCCTTCTTCCTTCTCCTTCTCCTTCTCTGTCTCCATCTCCTCCTCCTCCTTACAAAGAATATTAATTTTGGCAGGTCTAACTTATCTCACCAGCAGGGCATTGCAAGTGACAGTAGATATTTCCTAAAGGCAATCTAAAACATGAAGGGCAATGCCCACAGTTTGATTCAGCTCAGCCCTTTGACATCCATAATTAACATCCTTGTTAATGTATCCAACTGATGTCAGGCAAAATCTAAACATGAGGGCAGTGTGATCAGGAATGTTCCCTAGAAGATTATTGTCAAGGCAGGCTATGCTATTGTTTCTAAATTAAACATTAATGTCATTAAAGGATTCTCCCACTGGCTTCATAAGTGTTGCTTTACACTGAAAAACATTTAAAGTGGAATCAATGAAAGATCTCAGCCAGGGGTGGGATTCAAATTTTTTAACAACTGGTTCTGTGGACGTGGCTTAGTTGGTGGGTGTGGCTTGGTGGTCATGTGACTGGGTGGGTGTGGCCAACTCGATGTCACTCACCTCAAGGGGTGCTTCTCCTTGCCTGGCCTCTCATGACAGTGGGGATGCTTCAATGATCATAAGTGTGAAAAACAGTCATAAGTCACTTTTTTCAGTGCCATTGTAACTTTGAAAGGTCACTAAATGAACTGTTATAAGTCAAGGATTACCTGTACAAAAATACAAAAAGCTTCTTTGCTTGCAAAAAGCTGCCCTAAATACCAATCATTAGATTAAAAATACCTGCAAGCCAGAGTTACAAATCAGGCAGGGTGCCAGCGCACCTTGAGGAATGAAAAAGCAATGATAGCTATCAGCAGCCAACTCTTGCTCATAAAGCGAACCTCTTTAGCAGAAAGGTCATTTGAGCTCTCCAGAAAGAGCATACCCAGGAGAAGCAATCCTTAGATCCATTTGCACCACTTACAGACACCAGCTGGTCTCACTCATCTCACAAGATATCCTAAGGAAATCATCCAGACTTAAGGAAAGGTCACATGCCCGCTAGAAAGGCAGTAAAAAAAATCAGTGCCAAGCTTGCATCCTGCCTCTTGGAAGTACACCCCAAAAGGACAGTGCCAGATACCACTAAAGCAGTGAAGGAAGACCCCCTCCCCAGATAGAAAAAGAAACCATGAGGCAGGAAAAAATTCAAACACAATACAAATAATTAAATCACAACAGTAGCTGTTGCTTGTTAAACCAATTACCAGAACAAACAGACACAGGAACTAGACAGATTTCTCAACCCAGATTTTTTTTCAGGAACAGAGATTAATTTGTTTTCCTTCCAAACAAAGCTGAATAGGGAAAATTGTCCCATCAATAAACACAGGATTAAACATCACCAAGCAGAGAATTAGACTTTACCAAAAACCCAATTTTAGACCCAAACTCAGAAAAGGTATGTAAACTCAAGTTTGAATATCAATCTTTCTAGCTAGCCAAGAAGAAGTATTCCCAGGGGAGTATTTCCTCCCAACAGCAGTGTAGAAAACTTAAAACAACCCTTCCCTTTTAAGAAAGTATCAAGAAAAAAAACCTCCTTTGGAGATAGTAAGTCTAGGAATACTGCCAAGAATGTAATAAGGGTGAAAAAACAAAACAAAAGGAGATTTCTTCTAACTACCAGTTCTCCAAACTGCTTAGAAAGTTAACAAGGGGTTCTATAAAACCGATCAGAACCGGTAGAATCCCACCCCTGATCTCAGCCTATTGGATTACAGTAGCCTTGCTTATCCATGTTTATTTTGAAGAGAAGTGGGGGGGGGGAGAATAGGTAAAAATAAAAAATGCCCTGGGGCACTAATAGTTTATTTCTATAGCCCAAAAACTTCTCTCTTCACAGATGGCTGCAAGTAATTATAGGTGTGAGTCACTCAATTAATACAATCCTTCAGTGGGTGAACATTTGTGCAGGTAAAAGAATTTTAGACTTTGGGCTCAATTATCCAGTGGTGGCTTTTGGTTTCTTTAAATATGTAAACTGGAACTGGTCTACTTGAGGTGGGGTCTTTATTTTTTATAATAATTTTATTAAGTTTATGGAGGTATAAAATATACCTAGGGAAGTGAAAATAGAGGGGATATGGGAGAGGAGAGGAGAGAAGAGAAAGAAGCGTAGGGGAAAGAGGAAAAAAGAAAAGAAACGACCTGACTTCCAACTCTTTTTAGCACTGTAGAATAAGATCGTAACAGCCTCAATTTTTTTATCTGTACATACTTATATATATTAGCCATTTCTGTAGTAACAAACCTATCTAAAACCCAAAATCTAATCAGCAAAACCCAAAGTCAAAGTTTCGTGTTTTGTTTTTTTTTCATCTCAAGCACAAAATCCAGAAGTGGTTTCCAAGGAGAAACAAAGTTGAATGTTTCTTTCTTTGATTAAAGCAAGTCATTTTAGCCATCTCTGCTAGTTCTGTCTATTTTTCCAACCATTTGTCCATTTGGGGGAATGAAAGTATCTTTCCATTTTTGTGCATAAAGCATTCTTGCTGCCATCAACATATATAGCAGCAAAGTTTCAGATTTCCCTCCCTCCAAGTTCTTAGTCCAGTAAGCCTAAAAAAAAAGTCTTTGGTTTGGGGAAATGATCTTTCTACCTGCAAGACAACAAGGCCTGAACATGGACTGGTCTGTGTAGGATAAATGAGACCAATCTTCACAAATGAAGTATGGAATACATAAACCATTGCTGGATATCTTGGAAGGAGTAGAAGAGTTGGCCTCAATTGTACCCCTGATCAAGAATTCCTATGCATGTTAAATTCAAGAATTCTTAACTTTGTTCTCGTCATGCACAGATCCAAAACTTGGAAAGGACTTTCTTCTTTCTTTTGTGATTCCCTACAGCTATATTGTCTCACTTACTTTGGCCATGTCATGCGGGGGAATTCACTGGAAAAAGCAATTATGTTTGGAAGAATTAGCAGTAAAAGGAAACCAGGCTGCCAAAAAAACTCAGCGGCTGAACACCATCAAAGCTGACAGCAGCCAGAGCTTAGAAGAACTCGAAGAAGTAGGGCAAGATCAGAAGATGTGGAGAAAACTGAGCCATAGAATCACCAAAAATCAGACATGATTGAATGGATATCATCATCATTGTCATCATCATCAAACCTATATGTTACGAACTAACTAAATAAACTCATTATTAAAAACTCTTCGAGCTCCGCTCCAACTGCAGGCTCGTAAACCTGCAGTTCTGATTGGTCCGCATGTAAGCGATCATGATTGGCTGCCTTCGGCTAACCTGATTGGCTGACAGTGGCCATCCCTGATTGGAAGACTAAGTGCGGTTAAACTCGTTCCCATTGGTTATTGCGGCAGCAGCCAGCTCTATAAAAGAGCTGCTGCTGCCCAAGTGTTTTGCCCTGTTCTGAAGTCACTATTAAAGAGTTGAGTCACTACCCGATGCCTTGTCTCCGTTATTGCGCCCACTCCTCTAGATCTAACACTGGCGACGAGGATGGGATGCGGAGACAATAGAGCCAACTGAGCACTCGCTGTGCACCGAACAGAGCAAGTGGCTGAAAGAGCATCAACAACGGCAAGATGGCCAGCGGCGCCATACCACCCGCTCCATTTGACCCGGCTAACGAAGACTGGGACTCATATATGGACAGGTTCCAGATGTTTTTGGAGACCAACAACCTGAAGGCCTGGCAAGAAACGAGCGGTCTTCCTGACCCATTGCGGGCCTGCCGTTTTTAAAATGGCTAAGGCACTTGCAAAGCCTGCAGAGGTTAAGTCAATGGATTGGGATAACCTCGCTCCTATTCTTCGGGCCCATTATGCACCCGCGGTGCCAACCCTCATCAGAAGACACGGATTTTACCAGAGGGACCAACGGAAAGACGAGAGCGTTGGAGACTTCATCGCTGACCTCCGGAACCTGGGTGGACTCTGTGGTTTTTCAAACCTCGAAGAAGCTATGCGAGACCGCATAGTTCTGGGATTAGATGACCATACGGCACAGAGCAAGATCATGGCCAAAGGGGACATCGATCTTGCAGATGTCATCGCTGACGCTACTGCAGCAGAGGCAACCAGGAAGTCGGCGCACCAACGCACCGCTCCGTCAACTCGCCAATGATACTTCGCCTTTCCCAGAAAAGCACTCAACAACGGCGCACCATGAAGACCTCGAATCCCCATCGGATAGTGAGGAAGAAGAGGTCAACCGACTCCGGTCAGAGCGCGACCAGCGAGACCAGCGAAGCCAAAAACCTTCGTGTCAATGCGCCGGTTGTGGGGCAAATCACCCGCGAGCTGATTGCAAATTCCTCGACGCACTCTGCCGTTCCTGTGGAAAGAGGGGCCATATCGCCAAGGTCTGCAGGAGCAGGCGGGGGTCAAGTCCAATCCGTAGAGAGAACAACTCCCGCCAAGCTACGGGCAGCCCGCCCGTGAACCGGGATCGCCTGAATCACCAATGGAACCACTATCACTACAGAAATCGAGCGCCTGCTGTGTCAGCTAGACGAGAAGAGACGCATCAAACCATCACCATCGGTCACGCCTCATCCTTGGATGCAAGGAAGATCCGAGTGAGGGTCGCCATTGAGAATCGTCCATGCGTAATGGAAGTAGACTCGGGTTCATCCTTATCAATGGTCTTGTGGAGGACTTTCAAACAGCTGATCCCTGACATCCGTCGTCAAGACCTCAGCACCCAGAAAGTCATATTAAGGGACTACCAGGGAAACCGAATTCCCGTTGCCGGGTCCCGCCACGTCCAGGTCTCCTTTAAAGACCACACCGCAACTCTGCCTCTTACCATCGTCGATCGAGACCGGCCCAGTTTGTTGGGCTTACAGTGGTTTGCTCCATTGGGGATTGAACTAGCCGGCATTCACCAGACCGGGAGCAGTGACTGGGAAGCTGCCCTAGTCCAGGAGTTCCAGGACGTATTCACAGAGAAGCTAGGCAAGTACAAGGGGTCCCCCATATCGTTTAGCCTCAGCCCCGATGTTGCGCCCATATGCCTTAAGCCTCGTCGAGTGCCTTTCGCACTCAAGCCAAAGATTGATGAACAATTGGACAAATTGATAGCCCAAGGGGTGCTAGAACCGATCGATCACGCCCGTTGGGAAACCCCGATTGTAACACCCATAAAACCGGATGGATCAATAAGAATTTGTAGGGATTACCGAGCCACCCTAAACCACATGCTTCAGCAAAGCGCTTATCCTGTACCAGTGGTTCAACATCTTCTTCACTCCCTGGGCGGCGGAAAAATCTTTGCAAAATTGGACCTAGCCCAGGCATACCAGCAACTACCCGTAGATGCAGAGACTGCTGAGGCCCAGACTATCGTCACGCACAGAGGTGCGTTTAAATGTAATAGGCTCCAGTTCGGCGTGAGTGTAGCACCAGGCATCTTTCAAAGCCTGATGGAGAGATTGCTGCAAGGCATACAAGGGGTCGTGCCTTATTTCGATGATAGCTGCCTCCACTAGAGACGTGTTGGAGACCCGACTCAGAGCGGTTCTCCAAAAATTCAAAAACGCCGGGTTAAAGGTAAAGAAAGACAAGTGTCAACTTTGTACTGAGAGGGTTGAATTCCTGGGGTACCTCCTTGATAAAAAGGGAATTCATCCTACCGAAAAAAAAAGTAACAGCCATAAAAAACGCCCCCAGACCTAGGAATAAAACGGACCTCCAAGCCTTCCTGGGACTCATTAACTTTTATAATATCTTCTTGCCCCAGAAGGCGACTGTAGCTGAGGCCCTACATCGTCTGCTAGACAAGAAAGCTTCCTGGGTCTGGGGACAATGGGAAGAATGAGCGTTCCAGCAAGTAAAAGATCTCTTGACCTCCGACACTGTATTAATGCAATATAATGAGACTTTGCCTTTAACTGTCACGTGTGACGCCTCGCCATTCGGGTTGGGAGCCATTTTAAGCCATGTTCTACCAAACGGCAATGAGGCACCTATTGCTTTCTTTTCCCGAACATTATCAAAGACTGAAAGGAACTATAGCCAACTTGATAAAGAGGCTCTTGCTATTGTAGCCGTTTTCATGAATATGTCTATGGACGGTCGTTTACTATAATAACCGACCACAAGCTATTGCTTGGCATATTAGCGGGGGACAAGCCTACTCCCCACATTTTATCACCAAGGATGACCCGTTGGTCAGAGTTTCTAGCCGCATACAGTTATCAACTGCTACACCGCCCGGGGAAAGCCATTCCCCACGCTGATGCTTTGAGCCGTTCTCCGCTGCCGGAAGCCATAGACGATCCAGCTCCAACCCTTACTGTGCTCCAGATCGAAACTCTCCCTTCGCCACCCCTGACTGCACGAGACATCGCAGCGGAAACAAAGAAGGACCCCACATTGGCTCGGGTCCTCAGCTGGGTGGAATGAGGCTGGCCTGACAACGAACCCGACAACATCTTCACACCATTTAAAAACCGACAGTCGGAGCTGTTCTCACAGAAGGGCTGCGTTTTGTGGGGAGACAGAGTCATCATTCCTGAAAAATTACAACACAGCGTCCTAAAACTATTGCACGATGGTCATCCAGGCATCGTGCGGATGAAGGCGCTAGCAAGAAGTTACACGTGGTGGCCAGGTATCGATAAACAAATAGAAGCCTGGGTGGCCACATGCAACAAGTGCCAGGAAATCCGCGCTGCCCCACCGAAGGCACCTCCAACTGAATGGGATCCACCTCGTGGCCCCTGGTCCCGCATCCACATTGATTTTGTGGGACCCACCAAGGGACCCACTTTTCTAATAACGGTGGATGCCTATTCAAACTGGCTCGAAGTCCACAAAATGAAAAGCACCACAACAGAAGCCGTCGTTAAAAATTTAAATAGACTATTCGCTACGCACGGACTGCCGGACGTTTTAGTCTCGGATAATGGCCCCCAGTTCACTGCCCTTGCATTCGAGCAATACCTAGAGGACCGGGGCATCCGCCATGCCTTAACTCGCCATGGCTCACCCTGCGGCCAATGGCAGGGCCGAGCGTATGGTACAATTCATTAAAAAAACATTGCACAAAATGGAACATGGCGATATTGACGACAAGATAAACAGGATGCTTCTTCTTCAACACATCACGCCGCACAGCACCACAAACAGAACCCCAGCCGAACTCTTGATGGGCCGGAAACTTTGCTCACACCTCGATTGCCTACACCCAACCTACACGCCAGAAAAACCTTGCGGTTCCAGCAGCAAGTGTCGTGCGTTCAAGGTAGGCGATTTAGTTTTTGCGAAAAACTTCTTGGCTGACCCATTGTGGGTCCCCGCTACCATCACGCAGCTAACAGGCCCCAGATCGTACTGTTTGCAGACTAATGACGGCAAACTGTGGAAGCGCCATATAGACCAACTTCGTTCCCATTTGGTGCCTAACTCTCTCTCACCCCCTGATTTTCCAACTGGGGGGGGAAGGGAAGACGAGGGGGCCGAAATAGAAATAACAGAGGACCCAATCAGCGAACCCCAGCAGACTGTACAACCAGCCAGGGGATACTCACCACCCGACGGAAGCCCGAGCCGGGAGATGGCCTCGCCACATAGCAGCCCAGTCAGGGAAGCAAGCCCAGAGAACCCAGAAAACAACCAAGAAAACAGCCTTGATTCACCCAGCGAGACAGTGGAACCGTCGTCACCACCCGGTTCTACAAACGATCCACCGGAACCTGAACGGAAACCGGTAGAACAGCGGAAATCGAACAGGCAGGTGAAACGGCCTGCCTATTTGCGAGAATACATCACCCCACCCCTCAGATGGAACCTAGGGGGGAGGGGTGTTACGAACTAACTAAATAAACTCATTATTAAAAACTCTTCGAGCTCCGCTCCAACTGCAGGCTCATAAACCTGCAGTTCTGATTGGTCCGCATGTAAGCGATCATGATTGGCTGCCTTTGGCTAACCTGATTGGCTGACAGCGGCCATCCCTGATTGGAAGACTAAGTGCGATTAAACTCGTTCCCATTGGTTATTGCGGCAGCAGCCAGCTCTATAAAAGAGCTGCTGCTGCCCAAGTGTTTTGCCCTGTTCTGAAGTCACTATTAAAGAGTTGAGTCACTACCCGATGCCTTGTCTCCGTTATTGCGCCCACTCCTCTAGATCTAACACTATATTTAATAGTTTACCTAATTCAGTTGTTCGAAAACAATGTGTTCTGACCCAAGCCTTGTTCAAATTAAACAAACACAAACTGTGTATAAAAGCAAAACTTTTTCAATGCAGCACTGGGAATTCAGTGCATTCCCAGCCAAGAGACATTTAAATCTAATTGTCCAAGATACAAGTAAAAGCAAGCCCTTTCAAGGTTGCAAAAGCCTGCCAAGAACAAAAGACTCATTATGGATCTAAAGCCAGAAGTTTCAAAAACAAACCGGACTAAGCAAGGCTTCAATGAGGACTCTGAGTCTAAAGAACTCTGTAAGGCATCCAGAAAGTATCCTTGATATCAGTCACTCCGAGACATTTCTCTCCAATTGATTTATTTAGAAACAGATCTGGCATGTCAAAGGCAATTTCCCAAAGTGAAATTATTTTCCCGTGTTACACAGAATCCACCTTCTCTCCTCCCTTCTCTCCTCCCACTTCTACACTTCATAAATCACGAGAACCAATTAACTGCCACTGGAATTTCTTAATACGACATACAGAATAACCTTGAACTTTTCAACTCCTCCAGCTCTCTTTAAAAAAATGTGGCATCTGAATTTTTAAAGCTGATAACTTCTTTGCTTCCTGCAAAGAAGCCAACCCCAAAGGCTGGCTTTTATCCCTTATGGGAGGAGCCATCACCTTGCAGCCTTACTCCCAAGTCGCCCGTGCTGCTTCATCTGCTCTTTCCTTCGAGCAGCCCTGCGTGCACGCGCACTGAGCACAGGTACTTGGGGTCCTCTTCATCACTGCTGCCAGACTCCACATGCTCCAAAGGCAGCACCACACTCTCCAATAATCCTGGCCCCATCCCTACATCACACACAGGCCCCTCGTCCGAGTCCTTGCCAGCCTCCCTGGCTGGTTCTCTTTTGTCCTCGCTATCAGAGATCTCTGCCATCCTCACCTACTGCCGGTGAACCACAACACAGTGATGCCAATTTTGTGGCACTGTTCAAGGAAGAACTGGAGCTATTTAACAGTGAAGGCCAAATGGAATTTTTTCCAAAGCTTGCAATGATTTCTAGCTGAAGCCATCAAAGATGTGTGTATTTGCAGTCTGCAGAAATAAATGACCCAGCCAAAAGGAAAACCAGCTGGGGAATGAAAAATATATATTTCAGGAGCTCCTGCAAGATGAAGGCCTAGAATTTTCCAGAAGGTGATGGAAACAAAAGAAGAATTCATCTCAGTGAAGAAAACCTGTGGATGCCAATCAAAAGAGATTAAACTAGATGAAATCACCTTGGTCATGGAGGGTTGCATTTCAATTAACTCTTCCTTCCAGCCTGCGACGTGGGATGTATTTAGGACAGCAGAACAAAATAAGTTATTTAAAAATTCAGAAAATGGAAACTTTATTCATGATGGGAGAATTTTAACACACTGGAACTTTTGAAGGATTTAGTGTTAGGAGGATCTCTCAGCTAAGCATTGCATTTATTTTTAATAATCTCTGATTAGGAAAGTGAACAATAATAACACATTCATTTGTGGATGAATGTGTTAATGGATGTTTTTCAGAAAAGACTGGGTAATAGTGCACTGATGATGTTACCCAGATGGATAATGGAATGTCTGAGAAAACAACCAAGCTCAGAGAGCACCAAGTACCCCTCTTTTCAACCCTGAGCTACAAATATTCTCCTCTATTAAGACAATGGTGTTATTTTTTTAGTATTTGAGAAAGAAAAAGAGATTCAGGATTTTTTCACCATATCATTTATGTGTCATAGGTATGAATCCAAACTACAGATTTGATAAGAATACTCTAATTATACATATTGACAATACTTGAAGTGGCAGTTTTAAATTTTTCTAGGAGTTTTACCAAGCATAATGTAAGATGAGCTTCCAGCCCAGAAGTTGAACTTCAATAATATACTGATACTGCAAAGGAAAATTGTCTGCAGCACAGCTCTCTCACAACCCAGCTTAGAATAATATTATAGAAGAGAAATAAGGTCACATCCCTTGTAAAACTGCAATGAACATTATCCAGATAAAAATTTCAGCCGGGGGGCAAAGAAAGTATTTGTTGAAGAATAATTCAGGTGAACAGTTATCCCGGGGCCAAAGGAGAGAATTGCAATGTAGGATTCAAATGTGTTTAAAAGAGGATTGATTGACAATTTTAAAACAATTCACCGATTAGTTCTAACCATCCGACAAGCATGTATAGCATGTTGCAAATGAAAACACCCTTCAGACATGTGGTTCATATTTCTTAAGTATGGTTTTGCTGAGCACTGCACCATAACATTGGTGGCCCTCCAGATAGTACAAAGCAGAACAGTACAAAAATACTCCTAATATATCCTCATGCCACTATCTTAGAAGTTAAGTGAATATGTATTTTTTTTTTAAAAAAAAAAACATATATTGTGCATAGCACAGAGGTTTTTTTTTTTTTTTAAAGAAACAACCCTAATAATCAGAATAATGAAACTTATTCACAGTTTGATCTTTGGGGAAATGAAGAATGTGGTTAATATATTTTAAGAGCATCTTTTAAAATGCTCCTGTAGTTAGATGAACTTTGGAATCAATAGGAAAATGTAAGCTACAATCAGGCTCCTGTTGTTACAAACTATTTGTATTCAGCAGCGGTTTTGGGAACAAATCAACCCCTCCTTCTCACTTTTATCTTTAACAAAATGTACCCCGGGATTCTTCTGAGATTGTTATTTTTCCACTGAATGAACTTTTATCTTTGTTTCTGAGTGGGGCCTCACTTATTTAAAGCTCTTTATTTTATTAAAGCTGTGCATAATTCTTAACACTATGGTAGTGCTCTGCCAACTGAGCATAATCTGTAATTATAATAGCAACATTATGCTGCACTTTTTTTTTTTTTTTGAAAAAAAACAACGAAACAGTATTTCCATTATAGGATTGGGTTTTGGCGACCTCCCCTTATCTTTTAATTCCCACTTGAATTTATCTTAAGATTTGCTAACGCACGGAGAAATTTCAGATGTTTTAAAACGGGGGCTCTGTAGATAGGCAGGGAGTTTGAGAGGCAGGGAAAGAGAAATCTATCGATACCGTGAGATCAGAGGTGGGTATTCAGCAGGTTCTGACCCGTTCTGGAGAACCGGTAGTGGAAATTTTGAGTAGTTCAGAGTACCAGCAAATGCCACTGGCCCTGCCCCCATCTATTTTCTGCCTCCCGAGTCCCAGATGATTGGCTGGGTCTTCTTTGGTTGCCCTGCACAGGAGAACGGAGCTGGAAAGCAGGCTAGTGGCGTGGGGAGGGAATGGGGTTTTGCAGTAACCTTCCCCTGCCATGCCCACCAACCATGGCCACCAAGTCACGCCACGCCCACCAAGCCATGCCATGCCCACAGAACGGGTAGTAAACAAAATTGATTCCCACCACTGAGTGAGATGGTAGAGCTTCCATTCTAAACGTGAAAGTGACAACCATTAATGTCATCCTTCCATGGGGTATTTTTTTTTATGAAGGCTCTTTTCAGTAGCTACCGGAATTCATTCTGACCCACGGTCAACTCATCAAGGCAATTTGGGATGAAGGATGAAGTCATTCAGAGGCAACCAACTCATTCAGAGACTTCCACTGAAGAGCACTGGGGTTTTCACTTACAACGGTGTCCATTAGCACTCCAAAGGACATTAGCAAGACAGGGAAAATCAAGACCCATGAGTGTCAGCTTTGGAAGCCACATTGAAACCAGATGCTCCCACACTGCCACATTTTGAGCCTGGGAAAGTGGGAGGGTGGAAGTTCTTGGGGTAATTGTAGTTTGACAAAATAACCTTCTTCTTGTAGTTCAAGGTCATGCTGTTGTGCTCATATGTGAGGGGAGATCTTCAGTTGGGACGGATGATGATTGGGGCATGTGATGTGATGATGGGTGTAGGGGGTTGGATTTGTAGTTTTGATTATTGCAAGGAAGCCTGGAATTTTCGGATTTGGGATTCCCCCAGTTGTGCCAGTTACTATCCAAATAAGAGAGATTTTTTGAGTTATGTCTGTCTTGGAGTTATTGGTTGGAATGGAGGTTTGCTGGAACGCTGACAGGCTCATTTGGATTCATCCTCCAGATCTCCTATTTCTGCAACAGGAAAGATCTTAGTAACATAGAATAACAAGAGTTGGAAGGAACCTTGGGGGCCTTCTAGTCCAACTCCTTGCTCAAGGAAGAGACCACGTAACATTCCAGACAAATGGGTATCTGGTGTCTTTTTAAAAGCCTCCAGTGATGGAGCACCCACAACTTATGGAGTAGTGTCTGATTCTGTGAAGCAAGTTAAGCCCATTTGCCATCAGAAACTGGAAATACAGGCAGAGGACCATTAAGCTCCTAGAGTGTTTTAAAAAACACAACTGAAATGCATAAGGGTTCCCTCCAGTGGTGGTATTCACTTTTTTTACTACCAGTTCTGTGGACATGGCTTGGTGGGTGTGGTATGGCTTGGTGGATATGGTGTGAGTTGGTGGGCGTGGCAGGTGAAGGATACTCTACAATCCTCATTCCCTCCCCACCCCACTAACCTGCTTTCTAGCTCTGTTCTTCTGTGCAGGGCAATCAAAGAAGACCCAGCTGATCAGCTGGGACTTGGGAGGCAGAGAATAGATGGGATTGGGGCCAGTCAAAGGTGGTATTTGCCGGTTCTCCGAACTACTCAAAATTCCTGCTACTGGTTCTCCAGAACCTGTCAGAACTGGCTGAATACCACCTCTGGTTCCCTCCAACACCAGCAAGGGATTCTATTAAAATTGGCATCTCCATCACGATTCATTCTCTTGCCCATATTGCTGAGACATGTGATAATGTTGCAAACATTGGCCAAGTGGTCCTCCATTTTACAGAGGAAGGAGATTTAACCTGACTCAGGAAGGATAACTGTATGACACATAACCATTTCACAAAATCCTTGAGGAACACTTCTACTTGACAAAGAACAAAGCTTGGGACTTCCTTGAAGCAACAAACAAAGGCAATTCATCTTCAAAAGGCTTTGCAGCTTCTGGGTCTCCCAAAGAAAATGTTGCTCCTTGGCTTTCTTATATGGCAAGTACTGGTGTACATGTGAATGGTGTGCTAGATTTCCCCATCTTGATCAAAGTAAGAAGCCAAGGAAGTTCAACACCTCCTTAAACTCTCTTCCTATTAAATATTTTCTGCGATGTTGACATTGTTTTAGGCTTTAATCCCTCAATTCCCAATACTTTTTAATAAGACCAGATTTATTCTTTTATGCTGTCAGCTTAAGGCTGATGACATATTCTTAGGTGGAAACTTACTGCTGACATTTTTATGTATGCATGTATTTGAGGTGGGAAGGCTATGAGGGCCTCGGGGTTGGTTCTAGCATCCATCTCTGTAGCTGCCTATCACCCTGTGCCATCTTGTTGCCTCTGAATATATTTAGGTAGCCAAGTAACAGTTCTCACCCATAGAGTCACTTATCTAATGAGTGGCCCTTTCTAGGACAGACCAGGTTGCCAAATTGGCCACGACAACCCTTCAGACACCCCACAAAACCTAGTGATGATAAGACACCTCAAAACCGACTGGGGCAAATCAAAGATCATTCTTCTGAATTGTCCCAGGAAATCAAACAAGAAAAAAAAGTGATACTTATTGCTGTTGAACAGGTTTAAAATATATAACTTTTAGGCTGAGGCCAGCTTTAACTGTGGATAGCTTTGGCACAACTTAGGTGTGTTGCTGGATATTTGGGAGGCTGTTGCACTCAACCATTTTGAACGAAGTCAAGAGATGAAAAAGTAAATAAAGTTGAAAGACGTATTCACCACATTTAACAAACAGCTATAGCTAAGAGTTTAAGAAGTTATGGGCAGGTGTTATAGAGTTATATGGGCACAGATATGTGCTGTGAAGTGCCTTTTTAGAATCCAATCCAAATTGGTGCACCACCCTAATTGCTGATTTTAGTGCCATAATTCTCAAGGAGGCTATTTAAGAGAGCTGTAAAACGTTTTTCAGAGAATGTTAAATGTTCTCTTCAGCATCGTCCTGGTCCATCAATGGCTTCCACAGATGAGGGGTATAAAGCGATCTCTGAAATAGTTGCGTTCCAGCCCATTAAGTTCTACCTAGAGTATAATCCAGATTCTGTGTGGAAATCTGTAGGAATTCAAGATTCACAAGTGCTTGTCTCAATTTGCATAGCTAATAAGGCCCAGAGACTCATTTTGTCCCTTTTTTAATCAAGGGCAAAAAAAAAAAAAAAGTTGCAAGAACATTGTGCTGTGAAGGAGAACATCCAGGTACTCCTTGACTTCCAACCATTTGTTTAGTGGCCATGCGAAGTTGCAACAGCAACTGAAAAAAGTGTTTTATGACCATTCCTCATAGTTATGGCTATTGCAGCACCCTAGGTCATATAATCAACATCCAGGAGCTTAGCAATGGTCGTATATTTAGGACAGTGGCAGCATCCCATTGTCATGTGGTCACTGATTGTGACCTTCCCAACTCACATCTGATAAGCAAAGTTTATGTGGGAAGGCAGATTCGCTTAAGAACCGCAGAATTCACTGAACATTTGCAGCGATTTGCTTAACAAGCCTAGCAAAAAAAGCATAACATTTGGCATAACCCACTTAACAAGTATCTTGCTTAGTAACGGAAATTCTCTTCCCCCCCCCACATTATGGCTAGTTGTAAGCCAAGGACTGCCTGCATGTGAGAAGATCTCTGAACAAGAACTAATGAAATCCAATAGACCAGGACTCTCCAAACTTGACAGCTTTAAGACTTGTGGACTTCAACTCCCAGAATTCTCCAGCCAGCAGAGCTTTAAAGTTGCCAAGTTTGGGGACCCCTGCCCTAAGGGATGGTCCTTGAGAAGGGGGAAGAGGTAGTGAATTGGCATTTTGCCAGGAAAGAGGGAGCCCATTGCAGGAAATGGGTGGGAGACAAAAGGCAGCACAGATAGGAGTCAGGTTGGTGCCATCTCATGTTGACTCGTCACTTCTCCCAAAAAAATGTGGTTTACAACCCTTAAAAATTCCTTATCCAGTTGACCTAGGGCAAGGGTCTTCAAACTTGACAGCTTTAAGACTTGTGGACTTCAACTCCCAGAATTCCTCCTCCAGTCATGTTAGCTCAGGAATTCTGAGAGCTGAAGTCCACAAGTCTTAAACTTGCCAAGTTTAAAGACCCTTGCAATAGACCATATACTGAAATTCAGTAGAATCCAGCTAACAAATTCCAAGTTAATTTTGTTTAAAAGAAAATAATGCTGCTATTCAGTTTTCCTACTGTTTAGTTTCTGATTTCTCTTTTCTTCTCCTCATCTCTGTATTTTTCCCCCCTTTCTTTTTTTAAGGAGAATTCATTTACAGAATTTGTTGAATGGTCCACTGGCATCACATGATCTGTGAAGGTTCCACCTTCCCTGTTTTGTCCAACTTTTTAATCTCAACAAGAAGATTCCCTTCCAGCTCTCCTTCCCTGGAGGGATTGTTTTGGCTTTGGCCAACTTGAAGACATCATCCAGATGTTGCCTCCTATGTCAACCCCTGGCTCATTTATTCCCTTCTTCTCAGACACTTTCCCACCAATCTATTTAAGAAAAGAGTAAAGGGGCTCTATGGCTCAGATGAAGCTAAAGATTAAAAAATATAAATATTTTTTATTATAAATATTTGAAGATGATGCAAATAAGCACAAGAATATAAATATTTGAAGATGATGCAAATAAGCACAAGAACCAAGCTGCATGGGTTCCACAGGGCAGAGCAGAAGTTGGGGGTGAAGGCTAATAAGGAAAAGGAAAGGAAAATTAAGTTCGAGACACGCTCCCTTTAATGCTTACATTTCACTTCTTCTTGCCATTTGGTGGGCATTTCACGAGCTACCTGTAAATCTTGATTCAAAACAGCATCTTTATTCAAAATAAGGCATGGGGAATATAAATTATGCTCCCTGGATTGAATTGTTCACAGCATACATGCCAATCAACGGTGATGATATTCATTTCGCTGCCGGTAATTAATCTTTAGCAAAATAGAGTTCTGTAGTAAATCTTAATTATGACCAGATGTGTTTCAATACAGACTTTCAACCCTTCAATTGCCCAATATGGCCTCGCTTGCTTTTTGAATATAGATCATTAATTAACTCAGTAAATAATCACAGGCATGCTTTAAGCATAATGAGGGATCTATTAACTCTGCTCAAAATTCTGCGGGCAGGAGAAATGGGTAGGAAAGCAAACAGTTCTTAGCACAGGAAGAAGCATCAGTGGGTGTCCCGTAGCTGCTTTCTAGTGGGTTTCAACTGTTGTGAGTCAGTGCATTGCAACTGCTGCTCCATTGCCAGATCAAAGATACCATCAGGGGTACCTGAATTGGAACTTGAATTAGGACCCCTCATTCCAACTCCAAGCTACAAATATTCTCCATTATTGTTTTGTCTTCATTCTTTAGGGATGCCCAGCACTGAAGGATGTCTTATTGTCAAACACGAGTCCATGTAAATGCATTTCCAGATTGCAATTAGATCTGGACAGGGAGAAATAAGTAAAATGTTCCTGGGAAGCCATGATTTGCAAGCCAAGCAGATAGAAGTTGTATAGACCTTTTCTCATTCTATGGAATTTCCCCCTCACTGGACTTTAAAGAACCACCAACAAAAATTGGGGAAACTTTTCAACAGTACACACATTGCATATTTCATCTGCACAAGGAACTGATTCCACCTCATTATTGTTCATGCTGTTCTCAAATGGCCACGTTATTTCTCACATTTTTTCCTCCTCCTCCTCCTCCTCCTCCTCCTCCTCCTCCTCCTCCTCCTCCTCCTCCTCCTCCTCCTCCTCCTCCTCCTCCTCCTCCTCCTCCTTCTCTCTATAAAATGATCTCACCTTCCAATGCTATTTATGGTGTGACCTATAATTTCAGAGAACTGCTAATCTCTCTAAATCTTCCCCGACTGACACAGAAGGCTTTCCAGATATTGTTTTCCACACTCAATAATTTCCCCCGTGGCCTTTTATGTGTTGTAAAGCCACAACTTCTAGGTTTTTCATTGACCAGGTTTGCTGGGGTGGCTAGGAGCTGTTATCTCAGCAGCACTTGGGGACCATGGAGGTTAACCTTCCAGTGAGACATGTAAGTAGTCCTTTAGATCTGTTTCAGCAAATCAGCTGTCTCTTTTATTTTACCTGAAGATTATGCAGAGGCAAAGTTATGTCTGGACCAAGCTCTGATCCTGGATATGTCCATCAAGCATTTATTAAAAATCTAATCACACATGAGAAAGCGATGAAGGTCAAAACTAAAATAACGAAGGTGACACTGACAGTAAGTCTGTTGACCTCAAGGGTCAACGAGTTAAGAGGAAGATCAGATTAAACCCAGATTTAGAAAAGTGGAGGGAAGAAACCAGTTTGTGCAATGCAGGCTGTCTCAAACGTAGAAGAAAGATTTTCAAGGAAGAGTTACAAAATCAGACCCGTGAAGGTACAAAAGAGAAAACCAACATTGAGAAGGAAATCCTTCCAAGTGCTCAATCCATAGGGCTTACAGACCTTTGCAATGCTTTGCCCAAGTTTGCCCTTAGCTCTGGAGTTCACCTCTTTATGAATTCTGATGATCATAATTGGGTCGCTGACAGATGAGAAGATTTCCACTGCTCTAGCATGTTTCTAGCTTACAGTAAACACCACTCACTATTTGTTTTCCTGGTACCATATCCTGAATAGTAGACAGCAAAGTCCTCAGACTGGAAAAAGCCACTGCATCACCAGTGTAGCACACTGGCACCAAGGAGATCAATTTCCAACCTGATCATTTCACATTTGACAATATCTAATTTACCCTGACTCATTCCTCTGATATTCCATGTGGCTATCTGATGTGATAAAGGTAAAGGTTTTCTTCGCATATCCGTGCTAGTCGTTCCCGGCTCTAGGGGGCGGTGTTCATTTCTGTTACAAAGAGCCAGCGCTGTCCGAAGACGTCTCCATGGTCATGTGGCTGGCATGACTAAACACCGAAGGCGCATGGAACGTTCTTACCTTCCCACCAAAGTGGTCCCTATTTTTCTACTTGCATTTTTACATGCTTTCAAACTGCTAGGTTGGCAGAAGCTGGGACAAGTAACGGGAGCTCACTCCGTTATGCGGCGCTAGGGATTTGAACCACTGAACTGCCAACCTTTCTGATCGACAAGCTCAGCGTCTTAGCCACTGAGCCACCACATCCCTCATCTGATGTGATATAATCACCATGAGTTGGACACAATTGAATCATCATCATCACCATCATCATCTCTTTACAGAAATGTATCGATCATAATCCAGTTGAGCATACCTCTACTTGGTCTACTGGCCTCTTCCAAATTTGTATTTAAATGGACTTCTGAAATCATTGTTCTTACCTGGCTCTTTCCAGGACAATTGCCTGAGAAGGCAGAAGCTCTGATACTAGTTTTACTGCAAAATTGTGGGGCAAGTATTAGCATCTTGTTAGAACTGATAGGCCCCTGCTCTTCAGAACTGCTTCTTTAAAAAATTGGTGGTCTCATCCATTTATCATTGCTAAAGGAGCCCCATTAGAATTTGTTCAGCATCTGAATTTTCATCTGAAGGCAAACCATATACATTGTCAAAGAGGGTTAGCGTATTACAATGGAAATCTGGCATGTCCATTAAATGCTAACATGCTATTAATTTTATCTGCAGCTCCCAGAAATGTCTGAATGTGGTTTGGATGAGTATGTTACAATGCTGTTGCTTTTTTAGATGAGTCTCCTTTTTTTTCATGGCCACATAATCATATTATGAAGTCACATTGTGAGGTTAATTCATTTATTTCTGGCAGGATATGTAAAGCAGGGGAAATGAGAATATTGCTGCTGGGAAGAAGAGGCTATCTATGACAACGGGTATAAGGAAATCAGTGGATAATGAGAACACCAAAACCTGGCTAACGATGGAAAGAAGTGAAACATATACAGAAATATGTACATGTGGTCTTTTTTATTGATGAATCATGATAAAGAGGGAAAAGGGTTTTGTGATGTATTAGTCTCTCTGTGATGAACATGAGAGATGGAGCTGAATGAAGGTATAATGTTTCTTGGCTTTGAATTTTGGTCTTTGCAGGTAGAAATCCACAACTGATGTACATGTTGATGCAGGTAATAAAAGATAGCATCTGTATATTACAGAATGGGAAATGACCAATTGAGAAGATAAAGATTCTAAATATCTATGGAGAGTCTTAGTCATCCAGGTCATGGTTGTCCCAAAGATGCTTTTTCAAAAGGCAACTGGACTTTGTTTTTCCTTGAAGACATTTTGCTTCTCATCCAAGAAGCTTCTTCAGTTCTGAAGACCAAATTTCGGTTCTGAAGAAGCTTCTTGGATGTCAGTACTAAAGAAGCTACGTGAATGAGAAGCCAAATGTCTTCAAAGAAAAAAAAAAGTCCAGTTGCCTTTTGAAAATCACCTTTGGGATAAAGATTCTAAGTTGATCATTTCCAATTTAGATAATAGCAATATAACACTGCAATTTAAAGCTATGCAACATAATCCCACAGGGGTCATCTCACAATGAAGCCACATGGTTTGGCAAATATTATTTCCTTTTTAAATAGGCAGATGAAATGCTATTAAAAGTAGGGCAGGTGGAAAAGAGAGAGGGATGGTTTTAACTGTCTCATCACTGATTCCTCAGTGGGAAGACAGACATTGCTTCCCTTTTGAATTGGTACCTGTTTCTAGCTGGTGACTCTCTCCCCACTGAGATATGGTTTGATATTTTTTTCGGTGGGAATACTTGTCTTTGAAGCATGAACTCTTTACCCGAGTAGCTTTCACCACATCAACTTTCGAATCGGCTGTCATTAAAGTGAAAGGGAGCGCTGATTATTGCATATATATTTTTTGGTCTTGAATTCGAGAGTTTCAGTTTCAAAGTTTGTGCTGAAGTTGACCATTTCACTAAGAGATGTGAGGTAACATTATTTATGTGGTGTGCGCTAAAGTTTAATCTTGGCTCCTTATTAGGGAAATCAGATCTGCTTGGAGAGGGAAAGGAGACGCGTTTTGTGTAAATGGGTTAATCTGCTCTAAAAACAGTGCTTTGCCAGCTGCCCTTTTAAACATTAATGATGCAGTCACTTCTGGGGAGAAACTGAGCAGTTGGCTTTTGACCCCAAAAAACCCTGCATGGTTATTTTTAAGGTGGGGGGGGGAGTGTTGCAAACTCTAAACTTGCATGTTATCCTCAGTTCATGCAGCTTTTAAAAAGGAATGTAGCTTAGCTTCTTTCTAGATATACTGTTAGGCAGTCAGTTAGGCAGTTCTTTCTAGATATCATTGTCAGGGCAAAATGTGAGAGTTTGCAGCCTAAATTCAAGTCCGGAAAAAATACAAATGACTGATTCAGCAGGATCATTAACTTCTTTATAAACATAATAATATGAGTGAAGTTTACAGTACCATTTGTAGATTCTTTCAATGTAACATAAGCAAAAAACACAAGCAGCAGCAACTCAGAGCAGATATCAGTTTCAGCAAGCAAGCAAGTTAGTTTCACTTTTTATTCTCAGCAAAGCACACAGAGCCAAACCACACCCAGGCTGTCAGCTCCCATTGGCTGGTCTGTTGTCATGCTTACTCACTTGCTGACTTTGTTAGCCATGTCTCTGCCAGTTAATGAATATACTCTGACATAAAATTGAGAGGTTTGGTTTTTATAGGAAGTTTAAGTAAATATTTATTCTTCCAAGAACTGCCTGAGCAATGTCCATGACAGAGGTGGTATTCAGCAGGTTCTGACCAATTCTGGAGAACTGGTAGTGGGAATTTTGAGTAGTTCAGAGAACCGGCAAATCCCACCTCTGACTGGAGATTTTACAGTATCCTTCCACTGCCATGCCAACCAAGCCATACCCACAGAACTGGTAGTGAAAAAATTTGAATCCCACCACTGGTCCATGAGTTACTTAGCAAAGTTTAGAAAGCTCTTATCCTTGTGAAATTCAAAGAACTCATTATAAGAAAGAAGAGTAGATCAATCTACTCAACACCACATTCTCACCAGTACCTGTTCCTTTTTCAGTGGAAAAAAAGTGGGATATGGGAGCCTTCCTTGGAAGTTTTTAACTAGTCCAGACTGGTAACAGGAGTCAGGTAAATTGGAGTTTTATTTCATTACTCCAATCTCTTCCAAACCAGTCCAAATAGAGAGTAATTGTTCTGGTAAATTCAGACAACATGACCATGAGCTGATTCTGCTCTCGTGTCTTATCATACATTACTTTAATAACCTATCTCAGCTGTATTAAAGTGAAGTAGCAAAACATTTGTACAAAATAAAACAAAACTATGGAGACCTCAATAAAAACTGAGGAGCAAAAATGGCAAATTTCTGTCAGAGAATTAAAAATAAAATTCCCAAGATTGAATGCCCAGATATAAAATTGTAATTTCTCCAGTCTATGGACTATGGTTATGTCCAGCTCTACTTGCTATATTTTGAAAAATATATAATAGAGCTTGAAAAGAACAGAAAGGCAGCCAAAACAATCAAGGGTCTCTATTACTAATTCTCTCACTAATCTTAATCCAGTCATGGTTATTTTCATGTGATCTTCTGAAGAATAGAATAGAATGGAATGGAATAGACAGTTAGGACAATTAATCAGTGGAACAACTTGCCTCCAGATGTTGTAAATGCTCCAACACTGGAAGTTTTTAAGAAGATATTGGATAACCAATTGTCTGAAATGCTCTAGGGTTTCCTGCTTGAGCAGGGGGATGGACTAGAAGACCTCCAAGGTCCCTTCCTATTTTACTCCCTCCCATCCCATCCCATCCCATTCTATTCTCCTCAGAAGACAGCATGAAAATAACCATGACTGGATTAAGATTAGTGAGAGAATAACAAGTGTGTGTAACAGAGTCATTGATGAGGATTCATAGAATGATGCTGAATAAAATGAGTTTTATTCTATGGGGATTCTCAATTATCCAGGTCAGGATTGGACTTTCTTGGGGTTTTTTTTTTCTTTGAAAATGTTTCACTTCTTCAGTTTTAACTACCAAGAAAGATAAGCTGTCTTTCGGAAAAAGCACCCTGAGAAGGTTTAAGGTAGTCACAATAATGCATTTGTTCAACAGAATGCATAACTAGTCTAGATATATCATTACCTCAACACAGAATGAAGAGCACCAAGTTAGAGATCTCTAAAATAGAAGAACTTCAAGATGGAGAGGCTGGTCAGTCGTTAAGGATTAAGTGCTTTTTCTGAGTTACTTAACTTAAAAGCATCTCTGAGGAAAAACTGCCAAACCGTTGCAGAGAAATCCCAGCAGGAGAAAGATATGTTCTAATCGGAGTGTTCCTTACTCTCTATCTTCTGCTTGGGACAACTCCAGAAGCATCTGGTTGCCTGCTATGGGAAAGAAGACGCTGGAGTAAGATGGCCCATGTTCTGATCTGGCTAACTTTTTAAGATGTTCCCCTTTTCTTAGGACCACCATCAAAATATCTCTGCAGTCCGCCATCTTGTTTTAGAATTGTTAGGGGATTTTAGGGGGGATGAATATCAGTCTGGATCTTTTAAATGGAACAGGGGAGAAGAATGAATGCATCACATTGTAGAAATCGCTGTTCTTTTCTTTACACATTGAACAAATATATTCCTGGAAGCTGGGTGAAGATACCATTTATCTGTATCATTATAATTGAAAGAGATTTGAATTTTACTCACTGTCAGTGTTGCTTGCTTGCTACAGACATCTTTTTCAAATTGAGTTGTTTTCATATTTAAAAATATTGGTGGGGTTCCTTACTTACTGCTTTCCTTAGCAGATCACTTGAAACATAGTTATCAGCAGTGGTAGCTCTGAAGATGCTTTAAAATGGTCTTGAACTTTTTCACCTGAAATGAGAATGGAATACTTAGAGAGAAAAAAATCCCAGAGGGGAAAAAAACACATATGCCTATTAATTTAAGCATCTGTCAATCCTTTTTCCCCTATGATCAGAAACGCCTTTGAAAGACATCCCCCCACACACACAAATATCATTCATAAAGGTGAGAAATCTTGCCCTGACTCAGTGCCATGATTAACAAACTCCAGAGTAATCAGCTATCATCCAAGTTTGTTCTTAATAAATGTCATAGCACATTTCACAATTGATTTTTATCCATGGGTAAAATATTTAATCTTGGAGTTCACTCATTCACTCTACTGATTTATTTAATTAGAGTTTTTTTGTATCCTTGCTTTTCTACCTAAAAATGAGGCTACAAGCTATGGGAAGAATCAGGTGACTAATTGTGATGGATGGTGTCTATGAAGGTGGGGAGAACAGCAGTGAAGCAATAGGAAGGAAGGTATCACATTCCAGAAAGGATTGGGGGTGACGGTGAGGACAAGAGGCAGCCCAGCCCTGAGCTGGATTGGAGACAGAGGAAGAGATTTTCCATTGCCGCTCCCTAGAATTTGCCAGGTAGATCCATTGGGGTGAGAAGTAGAAAGGGGTTAGTCCAGCAAGATTCTGTCTGTTGGATATAAGAGCTGAACTTTAAAAAAGATTATTTGTACTTCAGGGTTGAAATGAGGATTTTGGACTGCTATGTGGGCAGAGTTGGGGAAAGTAATAGTTCACTCTGTTGCGTGGCACTTGGGTCTCAAACCCAGGCTATCAACAAGCTGAGCATCTTTAGTTGCTGAGCCATTGCATCCCCTAATAATCGTATAACAGCAGTCAATTATGTATTTATTATGCCAGTTCTGTATTGCATGTTTTTATAGGTGCATGGGTGAATTCCAACCTGGGATATTTAATAAATTGTCTTGTTCAGTTGGTGTCTGCAATGAGGTTCATTATGCATTATAGTTCAGAATATTATTCAAAGTCTAAATGTACCCTGAGACCTCAATAAGTAAATCATTTAGTCAATCAGCCCCACCCCATTTTCTTCACTGGTAGAAGAGACTTCCAGATTTCCAGGTACATCTCTCTGTAACTGTATTTCTGCTCTGTCTAATTTCCACCTTCATTTACTAACATACCAATAGTTCTTTACAACACTAGCTGAACTGTCTTTAGCATGGACTGTCTTCAACCATTTGCATACTAAAAATTACACAATGCTTACTTATTTTAGTGTTATCTAATGATATGCATATTTACTCAGAAGTAAGTCCCACTGCATTAAATGGGCTTTGTGTCTACAGACCTAACATAGAATCATAATCTAAATATTTTGTTTCCAAGTTGACGTCTGATTAAGTTGACCCTACCACTTTTCAGTTCTGCCTTGAAAAGGCCACGGACCAAATCCATCGTGTTTATTGGCTAACATATTTGCTGTTCTCTTCCAGTTAGAAAATGCTTTTTCCTTTCAAACAGATGCAGTTTATTAAAGTGACTAATAGGTGCTGAGAATGGAGCATGGTGTTCACTGCACAAAGGGAACCAGATTTTCTTATAATGTATCAAACAACCATGAGAAGAACATTGGGTGGGAAGGAAGGAGTAATTGTAGGATGGAGTTGCATTTTTCCTCTTAGCTACCTATTTTTGCAATGGATGAAACTGTATTGGAAAATGAATGTGTCCCCAATCTCAAATATGAAAGAGAAGACGCTGGTTTAATGATATACAAAATTCATTCTTTAACAATGTCATTGTGGGCATCTTTCAGAGGTACCAAACATAATGCACAGTTCCTAGAAAGACTGGTTATGCTACCATCCTGTATGTTTAGCTCAGTGGGCTTAAAAGGTGTAAATTTGCATTTAAGCTCTAAATGGTAATTATTAGGCGCTATTTTATATGAAATGTACTGAGCTTATTCAAATACCGGGAAGTTGGCTTTGTGAATATTAGAGCTTCTGATTGCTCCCTACAGGTTTCTGTCTGTTGCCGGACCAATAATTTGGATGCAATAGCTATTAAGCTGCATTGAAATCTACTGGAAGCTGTACTATTATTGTCATTTACACAGTTATGGCCCTGCAAAGGCTTTCAACACTTTTTTTGTTTAACTTCTGCCATTAAGCAACACCTGATTCAGTTCAGATGCTACGTCATTTAAAAAAGCACATATATTAAGAAAGTAATTCGGCATGAAATAATAGCAGACCAGGAACAACTGGAGCACCACTTGAACACCATTGGCATTGACAAAAGTGCCATCAGTTAATTGCAAAAGGCAGCTTTACTTGAACTGCTTACAGCTTGCCAGAATACCTTTCGTATTATTAAATGTCAACATCTGCCTATTATCCAAATCTTTGGGAAGGACTGGATAGGTGGATAAAAATGCCAACTCCGGTCTGAACATCTGGCTGACTATACAGCCAAGCATAATAATATTATCTTGAAATCCACCTGGGAACAATATTGATTTTCAGATGATATTATATATGGCTTTATCAGTGAGCATGTTGTTCGAGGATAATAAAATGTGAAAAGTGTCTGGGAACTGAGTAATAGCTTTTGAAATCAAATGCTGTCAACTACTCCTCTTGAACAATAATCTGGCTGCAGAATTATGTCCCAAATGAAGACTCCTCTAACGCTTCTATTATAAGAGATCAGTTTCTTTCATGGCTGGTTTGGGAATTCTGAAACCCAGAAATCCACACATCTTAAAAGTTGCCAGTCTGAAAAACACAGTAATGAATCACAACAGAATAACAGAGTTGGAAAGGACCTTGTAGGTCATCTAGTCCAACCCCCTGCTCAAGCAGGATACCCTACACCAGGGGTGTCAAACTCGATTTCATTGAGGGCTGCATCAGGGTTGTGCTTGACCTCAGAGGGCCAGAGGGGTGCGAGGTGTGGGTGGAATGGTCGTGGCCATGGTGGGTGTGACACAGAACTTGTGTCGGGGGCACCTGTGGTGGCCAAGTGCTAAAGCAGGACATTCCTGAGAGACTCCTCACTCTCATTATAATATCCTTCCTTCCTTCCTTCCTTCCTTCCTTCCTTCCTTCCTTCCTTCCTTCCTTCCTTCCTTCCTTCCTTCCTTCCTTTCATTTTTCCTTCTCTTCATTCTTTCTTCTTCCTTCCCCCCTTTCCTTCTTTTTCCTTCCTTGTTTTCTTCCAATCTTTCCTTCTTTTTCTTTGTCTTTCCTTTTACCCTTTCTCCTTTCTTGTCCCTTCTTGCAAAAGGGGAAACATTTCTCCTTTTGTTTTGTTTTTAGTTTGTTTTAATAGCCCTCTGCCAGGGAAAACAGAGGTCATACAATTCCACCTAACACTGGTTGACAATTCTTATCTCTATCAGATATTATATTACTATACTATTATACTATTACTATACTATTACTATATTACGATACTATACTATCTCTGCTTTCTTTTGCTTGCCTTCCTTAAGCTGTATCCTCTTGTTCCATACAATCTCTTTAATTAATTTCAGATTTCTTTATTAAATCACCTTGGAGAGAAGATTTAACGTTGAACATCTCCATAGCAGTGGTGTGATTCAAATTTTTTTACTACCAGTTCTGTGGGCGTGGCTCGGTGGGCATTGCTTGGATTGGTGGGTGTGGCTTGGTGGGCGTAGCAGGGGAAGGATATACTGCAAAATCTCCATTCCCTCCTCACCCCACTAACCTGCTTTCCAGCTCCGTTCTCCTGTGCAGGGCAACCAAAGAAGACCCAGCCGATCAGCTGGGACTCAGAAGGCAGAGAATAGATGGGGGCGGGGCCAATCAGAGGTGGGATTTGCTGGTTCTCCAAACTACTCAAAATTTCTGCTACCAGAAATTCCAGTTACTCCAGAACTGGTTGGAACATGCTGAATACCCACCTCTGTTCCATGGGTTCTGCTCTAGGTTATTTTCTATCTGACCAGCATTGATTTTTCAACTTCTGAAAAATGCAAGAAAATCATTATTTTATGAAAGCATTGTCCATGCTCTATCCTTCCCTTCCACTAGAGGTGCTCTTTTAAAGGTGAACCTAGGAGGAGCTTGAGTTATAAAGTTCAGCAAAAGAATCTTTCATCTGATTTGTGTCCCTTTCTACATTGACACATCCTTTCATCAATACGACGCCCACAAAACGTCATCCTTAAAAATTTCAGGTTAAACTAGTTTCAGTACTTGCATACATTCAGATCAGGGCTTTTGGGGTATGTGTGTCTATATGTGTGCACCTTCTGATAGCAAGAAAATAGCTTGACTGAGCAGAGAATTCACTCAAGCCCTCCTTAGCTCCTTGCAAATGTGTTTTCTTGTTTTGGAAATTTGCAAAACTACTCAATTTGTAGCCTAATGGCCTCTTGCCTCCAGGTTGTTGCATCCCAGTCTGATACTCTCCACCTCTTCCTGGCAATTGAATTTCTCCTGAGTGACAATCTTGATTGACCCTTTGATTAGGTGTCTGACAACATTGCCAATGAGGGACAAATGGTTCCATTTTTTGAGAATGGCACAGCTGCAGCAATTTGACTCCAAATTAGACATGCAGGAGGAATGGCTTGAGTTCACAAAATTATCTGCTTGCTTTTATGTAGAAAGGCTCGTCATAAACTTGACTGTGCCTTGAGTTAATGTCGGTCTAAGAAATGGTAAAACTGCAGGAACTGATAATAAAATTGCAGACATCTATGGCCCTGGATGAAATGTAGTAAACTACCATGAAGCAATCTGCACTTCCCAAAAACAGTAATACTAATTTCAGACAGCCTATCTTGAGACTTTCAAGCCATATCTTCCTAATGGGTTAAAGGAATAAATGGTGTTTGAAGGGGTTTTTAGAGGATTTGCAAAAGATGAGTCAATCATATGACATTAACAGTGATCCTAGGATGAATGATAGCTTCCACTATCACTTTAAACCAGGACTCTACTGCTGAAAGAAACTCAATGAGTTCCTGCTTGCCAACATTAAAGTTGTTTTATTACAGCTCAAATGAGAAAGAAAAGGGTAACAGAGGGGAGAGTGTAGGAAGTTATCACCTACCCCTCTCCTAGAAAAATGAAATAGCCTAGGAAATATTAAAAAGGCAGAATATTTCCCCTAAAAAGAATAGAAACTCAGAAGAAGAAACTCAGCCTCCCACTTTTGTTAATAGGCCATTACTGTGGCCTAGGCCAGTCTATTTTACATAACAAATATCTCCAGGTAGAGCTATAGGAATTGTCCAAAGCCTTTCCATTATATCATCATCCAGTAAGGCTCAACCAAGCCTGGGACTCAGGGCACTCTACAGAGTTGCCCCTGCATGGCCCCATGGGAGTCTAACAATTAATCAGAATTCAAGCTCAAATTCAAATCCCAACAGAGGATATAAAGCCCAGGCACACTCAGCATATCACCCCTTCCTTCCTTTCCTTCATCTTGAAGCATGTGACCCTTCCTTCTTTGGAGCTCCAAGCCATGTGGTCTTGCCCACCATTAAACCATCTTTCCAAACAGCCTCCATGTTTCCAGCGTCTTTTTCCCCACTTGGAACTGAATCCAGAAGGATAATTCTTCCAACAAGAGGATAACAAATGCTGCAAAATAATTTGAGAAGATAATCCAGCCGTAGCTAGAAACTGTTCCAAATATTCCAGTGACTCTGAAAAGCACCATGCAGCTTCCTTCACTGTTATGTACAGGGCCCACATACTGTTTAGTGGGAAGAAGAACCGTGAGATGAAGCATCTTCTGGATGTGAGCTGTTGTGGAGGAATATCTACTGGATTTTCCTTGGTAGGGAGGGCAGTGAAAACTTTTCTTTTGGGGCTGTGGCTGAGTCGCATTCAGATGTCCTCTTTCTGGCTCACAGCTGCTACAGTCCTTCACCAATGATCTAGTTACTTTCTCAGTTTGGAATCTTATCTGGAGGTAGCCTCCAGCTTGTTTAGGGATGTTGAAAGCTTAACAAATCTGAACATCATTTTGAAAGGACATATTGACATGAATCAATCTTAACCTTTGCTCTTGGCTCTGTTAAAAGAAGTTGCTTGTACTATTTTTTGCTAAGGATGGAAATTGTTTGTTAGGAATTCATTCTGTAAGGGAACTGTATCCTTTTCTATCTGGTTTCTCAACTCTGCAATTTGCTTCAGAGCTAAACACATCCTTGGAGGCAATTCCCAGGGACATCCTGCTCCATAGATGGGGGGCTGCCTAGGAGCACGAAAACACAAGGACAAGGAATACTGTGTAAAATAACAGTATGGACAGAGCACAAAGAACGCTCCCTGGATAAAGAAGGGGAGGGCATGGACAAGACATTGCCCACATTAATAATGAACCTTCACCTCTGATTGGATAAACTTAGTTTTTATCAGCCTGAAATGTATATAATACTCTGAGACACTCTTGCAGGGTGTGGGCTATTCCTTACATGCATTTTGTCTGTAATGTTTCGGACATAGTATTCACTCCAGACTTTTTGCTTTGGGCAAAGAATTTTAAAAAGATGTTATTTTTGCAAGCCTCGTCTCGGGTCTCACTTTTTGGCATCTCCGTGGCTTGGGAAAACTTCTGGGACCTTACAATTTTAAAAGAGAGAAATAAAATCAAATTAAAATACAAGGTAACTATGTTAGTTCACACATAACAAAAGCCATGTTATTTGCTCAGTACTTATGTTAGAAATTCGAAACTGCAATCCAAAACATGTGACTTGGATTCAGTCACTGATGCAGCAGCTGTCATTTTTAACTCTGTTGTCTTGCTTGGGGGGCAATTTCCTTGAACCTGGCAAGTTTTTTGTTATTTTTTGTCCCTGGTCACATGGCCAAACAACATCCCACGATCTTTGCAACCAAGCCGAGTACGAAAGTTTTTTGTTTTGGTGCTGCATGTAGGATCTGCTGCTGCCTGGGCTGAGATCGAGAACTGCTAATAGCGTGCTGGAATTGCTCCTGTAAGTAGTATTTAAAAAAATACACACATTTTTTTTTGTTACTCTATAGTATAGTACTGTTTGTAAGTCCTTTGGGAACTGCGCTGCTTCTTTTTAAGTACTGTGTCCCTTTGCAGACTGCAGCATTGTGTTTGTAAGTACAGTTCTTTCCAAATATAAAGTTGGTTTGCCTTTGTTTTGAAACTGCTTGTAAAAATGCTAGCCAGCATCTATCTACACAAAGTATTCAATAATGTTGCGTGCTAATCTGTCTCTTCTCTAAACTGCTGATTTTCAAGTTTGCAAGCTATTTATATGAGGTTTTTGGATTTTGCCCGGAGAGGCTTGTTGTGCTGATCAGGTCAGAGGGTTTTTTTAAATATTTTTTTTTTAAATCTAAATTGCCTCCAGAAGTTGTGGGTGCCTCATCACTGGAGGCTTTTAAGAAGAGACTGGATAAGGTATTTATCAGAAATACTCTTGTGAGAGCAGTTGGGGTTGGACTAGATCAGGGGTCTCCAACCTTGGCAACTTGAAGACTTGTGGACTACAACTCCCAGAATTCCTCAGCCAGCTGACTGAGGAATTCTGGGAGTTGTAGTCCACAAAGTCTTCAAGTTGCCAAGGTTGGAGACTCCTAGACTAGATGATCTCAAGGTCCCTTCATCTCCACTATTGCAAGCCAAGAGTTCTGTAAAACCCATCTCCCACTGAGTGGGTGGCTGGAGACTGTTAAACTAAGTGGCAAGTGGTTTTTTTTTTTTTTAAGCAACTGCAATCAGTTTTGTAAATTACTGCCCCACCCACATCTGGGCAGCTGTCTGATGACCCGTGAGCTGTTCAGCAAATGATGTTTTTTTTTAAAAAAAAAAACTTGATATGGAGCTGCTTGGAGGCAATTTTGTCCGTCAGCTGTACCAAAAACAGCTGATTAGCAGTGTGGGCTGTGGAAATAAATCAGATCTTCAATCATTTAACAAGCCATTTGATTCTATTAATGAATTTGATTTTAAAAATTTGTAAAATTGAGTCTGATTCATTTGATGACTTTTTTTAAAAAAGTATGAACCTACCTAGAGGAATTACATGTATTTCTAATAAACATTCTTTATTCATGTGGGAAGCATCACAATTAAAGTTGTTGCTTTGTGGTAAAGAAAAAATACAATGCTTTTATTATCATAAAAGGAATAGTTGATTCTATGCAAACGTAAAAAAAAAACATGTTCAATGCACTTGTCTTTTAAATTTGTCCACAGGATTTTCAGCTTTACACAAGTCAGAAGTGCACCTCAACCTTAGATAAGTGGGTCTCAGCTGGTGCCTTTATTGACCCAAGTTTTTTGTCACTTCTAACGTGGCTATCACTTTTAAAAATGCATGACTTAGGGCTGTTTAAAGTGTTAAAAGGCTGCAAAATCTTAGTTAACTTTGAATCGTTCTGCATTGATTTCAGTTTGTGCTTTCACTGTGTAAAAGTGTCTCATTTCACACCACTGTAAAGCAAGTACCAAAACGGTTCATTTCACAATCAAAATGACTAACTAGACTTTTTGACTCTGTCTCTGCTAACACCTCTGGTCCATAAGCATGGTTTTTGCTAAAACTCCAGTGCAAATATCACACTAGCTACTTTTGCAGTGATAAATATTCACTGAATTGATTCTCATAGCAGTTAAGGTCACCTTACGAGGTATTAATCTAGTTTTCCTTTGAAAAATCCTGTTTAATTTTACACAACTGATAAATCAGTGTTTGTTTTCTAATGATAATAAGGCAGTAAAGTTTGGCCCAGCTTTATATCTGTTTGTCTTACCTTAATAAAACTACTTCAGGCCTAATTTATTATAGCATAGGCTCATAAAAATTATACTGCAATGGCAAAAACAACATGATTGAGAATAGTTTTGTTTCAGCAGGATTGAGTTGGGAGAAAAAACCTAGGAAGAATAAAATTTTCAAGGCTGCAAATGACAAAGAATTTTGATTAATAAAGTTGACAAGTCAGATAGGGAAGAGAATCCATAAGGCCCTTGAGATGGCTTAAAATAACAGACAGGGCATGTAACAACTACAAGCAATGTGTCAATGAAGATGGAATAGAATTCCTTATTGGCCAAGTGTGGAATTTGTCTTGGTGCAAATGCAAGGAATTTGTCTTGGTGCAAATGCTCTCAGTGTACATAAAAGAAAAGATACATTAGTCAAGAGTCAAGAATCATCAGGTACAACACTTAATAATAGTCATAGGGTACAATATGCAATCAAATCATACTAGGAAACAGTCAATAAGGATACAAGCAACAAAGTTACAGTCATACAGTCACAAGTGGGAGGGGATGGGTGATAGGAGTGATGAGAAGACTTAGTAAATAGTTGGACAGTGTTGAGGGAATTATTTGTTTAGCAGAGTGATGGTATTCGGGGGGAAAACTCCTTGTGTCTAGTTCTGGTATGCAGTGCTCTATAGTGTCGTTTTGAGGGTAGGAGTTGAAACAGTTTATGCCCCGGATGTGAGGGGTCTGTAGATATTTTCACAGTCCTCTTTTTGACTGGTGCAGTATACAAGTCCTCGATTGAAAGCAGGTTGGTAGTAATTGTTTTTTCTGCACTCCTAATTACCCTCTGAAGTCTGTGTCTGTCCTGTTGGGTTGCAGAACCAAACCAGACAGTTATAGAGGTGCAGATGACTGACTCAATAATTCCTCTGTAGAACTGGATCAGATTTTCATTCATCCAGGTGTAAAGTTTCCGTACTTCCTTCCTTTTTTGGTTTTAAATGTTTTCCTGCTTATCCAAGTAGCTTCTTCAATCTGAGCACATTGGTTATGGGGTACCCCACATTTATCCCCCAGGGTGGTTTCAATTCTTACCTAGTCTGAATAGGCTCATTAGGTAAGAAGGCAGAGAGTTGTTAAGGATTGTTGCTCCTAAATCCCTCTAACCAACTTGCTCAAACTGAAGAAGCTACTTGGATAAGCAGTGAAATGTTTTAAAGCCAAAAAAGCAAAGAAGTCCACCTGCCGTGACTCAAATTCCAAACAACTACAAGCAATCTGTAAAGCCAAGCCAAACATTTCTTTGGGTAGTAAAATGCAACACGTATTGGGAACCTACTACAATGAATCCCATATTCACCAATTAGCACTGGGCAAGGGCTTCTCACCATGTTAGCTTTGCTTTTTTGAAGACAGTGCCTTGAGAGAGGCAGTTTTTAACTCTACCCAAAGATGGAATGAAGAGCTGCCTATGAAAATCAAACCCAAATTAAAATGATGATAGAATAATTTTCAAAGATGAAAATGTAGATAGAATAATTGGACCTTTCACATTGCAATATGCCTGCTGCCAGTTAAGAAAGCAACTCTTGCAATATATTGTTGCACAAGATAGGGTTTATTTCCCCTTTTCTTTTCCCAATTAGAAATAGACCAAGGGTCTTCAAACTCGGCAAGTTTAAGACTTGTGGACTTCAACTCCCAGAATTCCTGAGCTAACATGACTGGTGGAGGAATTCTGGGAGTTGAAGTCCACAAGTCTTAAAGCTGTCAAGTTTGAAGACCCCTGAATAGACAATCATAGCTGAGCAAAACCATCTTGGATCAAGGAGACAATTTGGGTCTGTAAGGATACATAATTAAAATGATTTCACTATGTTCAGGATTCTTGTAGAAACCCAAGGAGGTGAAGGTTCCATCTTGTTTTATTAGAAGTTGCTCAAATAAATTTTAGTTCCTGTCAAACCTCCCCTTTCACCCTGCTTTTCTTCATGTGGGCGCCAGTGAAGCTTCATCACCATCTTTGGCTAACTACATTTTATTCAATGCCAGCTAAATTCACAGTCCAACTGATGATTTGAAAACCAGACACAGACCGAGATGAAGGTCAAGGAAGAAGTTGTTGCTATGTTCTGAAAAATAATGCCTGATTCTTCTGTTCCCCGTGAATGGGGCTACCTTATTTGGGCTTCAAAAATATGAGTGGCCCCTAGATGACTGCAAAGAGATGGAAAAATAATCCAACAGAGAGGAAGAGAGGATTAATATTGGAGGGAAATGATTATATTTGGGCATTCGTTTCTTGCACCTCATTAAATAGGTTTGTTGCTTTTATGTAGTCTCGGTTAAATAAATTATGTTACGTATTGTTTCACACACAATTCCCGTTTACTGTGTGAAACTGATGGATTGTGTAACATTTATTCATTTCAGAGATACTTGCCAGTATTTATGTCTGGCATTTATCAGAGAAGCGATTAAGTTTAGAGATTTCAGAGAACTATTATACAGTGGGAAATTGACTTGTACCACAAGGAATTGCAGCCTTGCAGATGGCATCATTACAGCTGTTTTTACCCAGAAGAAAAACATGTTTTTAAGGGAGAAGATGTGTCTGGGAAGGGGGCTTTCCAACCCTTCCTCCAAAAAGCTGGTTGCTTTTCTTATCCAGCTGCATTTCCCAGTTGGAAAGTAAAGAAAATCACTCCAAAATAGTGTTGGAAGAAATATCCATTTGGTTTTCAGTTCCAAGTGGGGAGAAAGACACCGGAAACATGGAGGCTGATTGCAAAGATGGTTTATTGGTGAACAGGACCACATGAGTTTTAGGTCCTAGGTAGCTGACCACATGGAGTTGAGAGAGAGATTTATTCCCTCTCTTGGGCCTTGCCCTTGAGCTTCCTGATCCTGTGCAAGAAATGTATTCTATTGGTTGTTGTCAGACTCCCATGGGACCATGCAGGGGTAACTTTGTAGGTTGTCTTGAGTCCCAGGCTTGGTTGAAGCTTGCTGGGTGATGCAGTGAAGAGGCTTGTGTCCTGAAAGGGTGTTGGGCAATTCCTATTGTGTCTTAATGGCTTTGCTGGTTTGGATCTTGAGTTAGGGCTGATCCTACCATTCTGCCTAATTCTGCCTTCCTTCAAAATATCTTGTCTTGAATGGATTACCAAATCTGCATTTCTAAAAACTGGCCTCAGCTTAGAATCTGCATGGGGACAAGGAACTGTGGCTCTGAATTTCTGCCTTTAGAAACGTGTTTCTCCTTTAGGAAAAATATAATATTCTGCCTTTGTTAATATTTCTCAAAATACTTCATTCTTCTAGGAGGGGTAGGTGCTAACTTTCTACGATAGTAATTTAAAATTTAAGGACTGGCTCCTTTCAATCTGAACCCTTTTCTATTCCATTTTAACTCCAGGAGCACAAGTTATTTTATGTGAAATCTCCCTTCAGAAGGGTGAGGTAGATTTCTCTGAGGTCAAGCAGAGAATGTCCATGGCTGAAGTTGAACAAGGTGTCCAACATTTACACCTCTGTGGTATATCTGGCAACCATATGATCAGAAGCTCCATATTTGCAAGTTCTTCCTCAGACTAATCAGTGGGTTTTAAACCCAAATTTCTGTGTTTATGGCTGCACTGAACATTTTGCCATTTGTTATAAGAACTTATTCCAAAGCCATTGTTAAACTGATGCTAATTTCGACCGTTGAGAAAAATCTGCCTACAGAAATCTCTTAGCATCCCTTAGTTTTGAAGCAATTACCATTTTGTAGCTCTAGGGGTGACCCAAAGAGGATGATAAAATGAGATCTGCAAAGATTTATTGCCTGGAGTTAAACATGTCAATTAATATGACTGGTAACATTCATCATGTAGTATGAAAATCCAGAAACTCTTACAAATTTCAAAATGAGCAGATGTGGCCACCAAACATTCCCAGAAATGTAACCTCCTTTAAAATAGAAACCCCAAAGAGAGAGAGAAAAATATCCTGTTAAGCTTGGCTGAAGCCTTGAAGAAGTGTTTTGGGCCAACAATGCTTCAGACAAAGCCACTACCCCTCCAAACACACACAAATCCCTTTACAAATCTATATGGCTTCCTCAGCTTAAAAAGCAAACCAAAACAGAGCTTGGTATGTTTGACAGCTCTTCTCCAACTTCTCCAGCAGTGATCATATATGTGGGACAGAAAATTGAACACACTTTCTTCACCAAACAACCACACCTGCTAAAGAAGTCTCCTTGTAGCTTTTTACCCTACCATAACTTCCAGAGCTAAAGCCTAGGAGGAACTCCAAAGCTTAGCATAACACAGTTTCTGAAAGCTTTGGACACAAGCTTTGTGTCCTTGGGGAGTAAGGAGACGCCCTAAATAAAATATTAAGCAGATTTTACAAGAACATCTACTTCTTTCTGAAAGGGAAGGAATGAGGAAGACATGCAAGATTGGCCCTCCTTGATTCTCTTGCACGCAAGAAGGATGGGAAAAGAAACTATCAAACTTTCAAGGTTGTGCTATTATACCATATAACAATAAAGCAGAATTAGAGTAGCTTCTGTAGTGTCTGTTCCAACAGGTGGCTTACTTCTGTAGGAAGTTAGCACCCACCCCTCCTAGAAAATTGAAATATCCTAGGAAATATTAAAAAGGCAGAATATTTCCTCTAAAAAGAGTAGAAACTCAGAAGCAGAAACTCACCCCCACCTTTGCTAATGGGAGGGCCATTAAGTCCTGGGCCAGAATACTTTATATCAGGGGTCCCCAACCACCAGGCCCCGGACCGGTACCGGTCCCGGGAACATTTTCTACCGGGCCGCCGGTTTGCTGGGTGCCGCCATCTTGTTTTGATGAGAAAGTGCTTCCGGTGAGCTTTTCCGGTTGGAAAGCGGCGTTTGGGTCCTGAAGGAATCCTCGCGCCTTAGTTTCATCGAAGGGGGGGGGGCGGCTTCGAACAAAACTAAGGCGTGAGGATTTTTTCAGCACCCAAGGCAAGGCGAGCCGAGCGACCGTTCTGAAGCCGTCCCGAAGCCCATCGACAAAGGTACAAAGGAGGAGTTGAAGGTGGCGGGGAGAAGCGGGGGACGGCTGGCTGGCCGTTCGCTCTGCTCGCCTTGCCATGCGTGCTGATGCTGGTACCGGGCCGCGGATCATTTTGTGATGCCGGTACCGGGCCGTGGCACAAAAAAGGTTGGGAGCCACTGCTTTACATAACAAGAAGCTACAGGTTAAGCTATAGCAATTGCCAAAAGCTCTTTTAAGGGCATAAATCATCCAACAAGGCTCAACCAAGCCTGGAACTCAGGACAGCCTACAGAGTTGCCCCTCATGGAAGTCTGACAACCAATTAGAATACAAGCTCCAATTCAAATCCCAACAGAGGGTATAAAACCCGCCTCTGGGTTTTATAAAACTCTTAGCACCTCAGCCTTTTTTCTTGATCTCTTCCTTTTCACTCTGGTGCTCCTGGCCATGTGGTCCTGATACTAAACCTTCCAAACAGCCTCCATATTTCCAGTGTCTTTTTCCCCACTTGGAACTGAACCCAGAAGGATATTTCTTCCAACACTTCAAAAAGATAACATTTGTTTTCTGCCCACTTGACTTCAGTTGAGTTGTTGACTTCTACCACCACAATTCTGAGTTGTATCATTTGCTGAGCATTCACTCAAGGAAGGTGGGCAATGTAGAATAAAGTGAAGAAGTGAGGAGTTGTGTGCCCATCCTGATGTGGTAAGCATTGTCTATGGCTACCTGGGAACTTAAGTCAGATGTTCACCATCTTGCCTTCCTAGCCAGAGGATACTCTACAGCAGGGGTCTTCAAACGTGACAGCTTTAAGACTTGTGGACTTCAACTCCCAGAATTCCTCTTCTAGTCATGTTAGTTCAGGAATTCTGGGAGTTGAAGTCCACAAGTCTTAAACTTGCCAAGTTTGAAGACCCTTGCTCTACAGAGTAGGCAAAGTTCTAACAACCCACCACACCTTGCTAGAGCCTAAGTTGGTGGGACAGCCAGTGTGCCTGATGGTGAGCTTCCAACCCCTGGAGTATTCCAAACTGAAACCTCAGATAGGGAAACCTCTCATCTTATGCTGACTGCTGCTATTACTATATGTTGTCATTATCACTGTCCATTTCGACTCTTGGAACTTAAGGACTGTGCGGGCTATATATTGGTGTGAGTCAAAAGTGGCTTAGAACTTCTTCCACCTTTAATGCTATGCCACCACATGATTTAACTTAGGCTTCCTCAAAAATATCTCAAATTCAGATTGGTTTAAAGGGGCAGGAGTCTTGTTCCCCAAATTAACTTGTTCTGGAAATGTGGTGGTGAATTTATCCAGATTTCACCATACTGGCAGATTTCTTCTAACGCAATTTCCAGATGCCCTGTTTCTCTGTTTTAAGAGAGTCTTAAAAGAAAGCTAAAAAAGTTTTCTCTTTGATTTTCCTGAGACAAATAGAGAAATCAGGTCTCGGTGCAGAGTGAACGGAATGGTTAGAGACAAATCTGTATTGCTGCTGTTAAGCAGGTTGGAGATTTAAGTTGAGGAGTGAATAGATCTTAATTGCTAATGTTTTCCTTCCTTTTACATAGGACCTGACAATCAGTCTTTTCTCTCCCTGAATGCTATATTTAGGATAGGGGTGGAATAATGGGACTCAACAAGCTTCTGCTGCTTTTATGAAGGTGAAAGGTGTTGCTTTTTTAAAAAAACAAAAATAGATGATGGCCTGGTTTGTGGATGCAAAGGATAAGACTGTGTCACCTCTGATATAAAATGAAGCTTCCTGTTGTTTAGCTAAACTGGACCTCAAAATAGGCTTTGGGAGGGAAAAAAGTTAACACCCCCCTCCTCTTTTTGATGATATCCATTCATTCCCTATAGAAATAGAACTTTTATCAAGTTTCTGGAGATCTAGGTGGGGAGAAGATACAATTACTGTAGCCTGGAAGAGTAGCTGTGGAAATTTGAAGATTGGGCTTTGGGATGCAAACATTATTTTTTCTCTTTTCTACATAGAAGTGGCCAGTGTTTTCTACTTCATGAAGACAATGCCTGAAAGATCACACTGTGATACCTTGGTTTTGTTGTTGCTAATTTTGAAGTCGTGTCTCACCCATCGCGACCCCATGGACAATGTTCCTCCAGGCTTTCCTGTCCTCTACCATCCTCCGGAGTCCATTTAAACTCACAGCTACTGCTTCAGTGACTCCATCCAGCCACCTCAATCTCTGTAGACCCCTTCCTCTATTGCCCTTGATCTTTCCCAGCATTAGGCTCCTCTCCTTCTCATTAGGTGGCCAAAGTATTTGAGTTTCATCTTCAGGATACCTTGGTATTCGTCGTTAATTGGTTCTGGGAGGTGCAATGAGTATCAAACAATGAGTACCAAACCATTTTTCCCCATACAGAATAAAGTAGTCACAGGGTAGCTGACACCGACACGTTCTAACTTGTGCATTGAATCCCAAACAAACAACGAATACAGGGGCAAAATGTGATGACTACCTAATTCAATGAGTTTCAAAGCAGTTGAGTACCAAGGTACCACTGTATTATTCTATGCACGAGAACTTCTTTTAGTATACAAAAAAGAGTTTGTTATGATATGCATATAATATTTCAAAACCACCTTTTGGTTTGGGGGCTAATTGCTGCAATTATGGAGGCAACTAGTTCTAGAAGAACAGAAGCTGAGTAGAAAATCAGACACATCTCCCCAGGAATGTATGTGTTGGATTAATCCATGCAGTGTAAAACAAAAGGTGAACAAAGAACCATGAAAGGTAGACTTGTTTTGGGTGATGTACACGGGACAATTGCAAGGTAGCAGGTGACCACTAGAGGCAGAAAAGAGGTATTACGAACCCTTTGCAGCACAGCTCGTGGCTGCACAGCTATTTGCAATTCAGATGTTGTAGAACTAAAATAGAGGCTAGAGTTAGTGATTGATGGTACAACAAGTCTTCTCCAAAGATTTGTGGCCTTAGATGTAAGAGACACCAGGCAGCAAAGTATCTTGAACCAACAGCAAGTAGTTGAGCACCAGAAAATTAATCACAAAGTAAAACTATCACCAGCCTAACCCTAACCCTTAAAATTGGTATAATGTCTGTGAACACGGAGAGGCTAAGACTGAATTACTCATTATTAAGAATTAAAATCCAAAATATTGGTTGATTGTCCATTCCTGCTATATACTGTATATTTATCTGAAAGTAAGTTTCACTAAATTCTGTAGGAGTATTGTTGAATAGCAAGTGAAATAATTTGCTGTGATATTTTTTTTAAAAAACCTCTATATTTGCAGCCATCACAACATTTTCTTTGTTGGGAATTTCATTGGTTGAATACATCATATTGAAATGGAATTGCTATTTCCCAACACAAGAACCCAGTGGGTATTTTTCACTGTTAAGGATCCTTCTTCTCATTGCTATCACAAATATTTCATAAAGCAACACAAGTAAATAAAAGTATCAAAAGGAAAAATAAAAGCTGGCTGAACTATTTTCCTCCTCCCTTTTCAAAATGGACTTTGTTGGATTTTTGCAGCAGTGAACTGTAATTATCACAGATGATTGTACAGCATCTTATCTTTACTTGGCTTTGATACCACACAATCTCTTCAAAATAAGTCTTTATTATTAATTCATTGGACTCTCCATGCTTTAAAATACAATTAATTTAACAATGAATTTATTTGGCACAATGTAGACATTTTAAATTCTTTCATCATCATGCCTTAGCAATTTCTCCATACAACGCTGCTGGATACCAAAAGAGCTGGGCTGCCTTTTCTGCATTTCAATGCACGATCATCGTCAGAAGCAACACCAGATGCTACTCTTAGAGACAGTAATGACTATGAGAAAACCTTTAATCAAATTCTGGACGAAGGAATAAGCAGACTTTATGTTGAGGTCAGATTTTTAACACATGATCTTTTCAGTTGTCTACTTGCAACAGGTGTTGCTCTTATCATACAAAGAACAGTTGCTGGAATTGGGTATGTCTAGTCTGGGACTAGAAAGGGATATGATAGCAGTGTTTCAATATCTCAGGGGCTGCCACAAAGAAGAGGATGGGGTCATGCTATTCTCCAAAACACCTGTAGGCAAGACAAGAAACAATGAGTGGACACTAATCGAGGAAAGAACCAACCTAAGGAGAAATTTCCTGACAGTGAGAACAATCAGTAGAACGACTTGTCTCCAGAAGTTGTAGGTACTTCAAAACTGGAGGCTTTTAAGAAGAGATTGGACAACCATGGTATAGGGTTTCCTGTCTAAGCTGGGGGTTGGACTAGAAGACCTCCAATATCCCTTCCAACTCTGTAACTCTGTTACTTCAAACTGAAGAATTGGAACAGAATGGGGCAACTATCAATCGTAGGGATATCAGAGAAACTTCCCATGGATTCCTCTCAGATGGAAATAAATCTCCTTCAAATCAAAGTCTGCTGTAAGACATAAATAAATGGCAATGCTAAAACCCTCCAAGCATCCATAATTATGCATTCTAAAAATGTACACATATTTTGGAAAACTACCAACAACCATACTTTTGCAACAATTGCATTGGCTGTGTTAGAGGGTTTTCCATTAAAAAAAAACCTATTAAGGGATGTCACATATGAAAGGATGTGTGTTAAAAAGTTAAATGTCAGAAAAAAATGCATATTCCTCAGCATAGAAAAATGGCTGAGACATATAGAGCTTAAAAAGATTTTATTTTATGCATTACTATTACTACTATTACTCCCTCCCTTTCACCCATCCCCTCCCACTTGTGACTGTATGACTGTAATTTTGTTGCTTGTATCCTTACGATTTATATTGACTGTTTCCTAGTATGATTTGATTGCTTATTGTACCCTATGACTCTTATTAAGTGTTGTGCCTGATGATTCTTGACTCCTGATGAATGTATCTTTTCTTTTATGTATACTGAGAGTATTTTCACCAAGACAAATTCCTTGTATGTCCAATCACATGTGGTCAATAAAGAATTCTATTCTAAGTCTAAGTCTAAGTCTAAGTCTAAGTCTAAGTCTAAGTCTAAGTCTAAGTCTATTCTATTCTATTCTATTCTATTCTATTCTATTCTATTCTATCTATCTATCTATCTATCTATCTATCTATCTATCTATCTATCTATCTATCTACTCCTCAATTTGCTGTAGAATCAGTTTAGTAACCATTTGAAGTCACAACGGCACTGAAAAGGTGACTTTGACTTATGACTGCTTTACACGCTGTTGCAGCATCCTCATGGTCATGTGACCAAAATTCAGATGCTTGGCAGCTGACTTGTATTTATGACTGTTGCAGTGTCCTGGGATCATGTGATCTACTTTTGTGACCTTCTGACAAGCAAAGTCAATGGGGAAGCCAGAAACATTTAACAACTGTGCTACTTACTAACAACTGCTGTGATTCACCTAACAACTATAGCAAGAAAGGTCATAAAATAGGGCAAAGCTCAATTAATGATAGTCTTGCTCAATCATTGGAAACTTTGGACTCAATTGTAGTCATAAGTTGAGGACTACCTGTGTGTCCCAATATAGAGATAAATCCATTGAGGTATAGTTATTTGTCTCTCTAATATATTCTGTAATCTTTTTTTTTTCCAATTTATGGTTGAATATCGTTTATTTAGTCCCCGTTCTTCCACCCTTTTCTTCCCCATTTACAAACAGTTGGGGCCTTCAAAGTTCCTGAGCAAAATTAATTGCAAAGGAGCGTGATAGGTCTAAAGGTCATCTAAACTCCAGAAAGACTCACAGAGTAATAAATTGTGGAAAGGAAACATTTGCAAATGTGCAATGGAAATTCATGGGCATCAAATGGTAGAAATACAGCGATGGATTTGAAGTGAAAGGTTAGACCAGTTCTGATCGCTGTCTTAAGTTCTCCAGGGACAAATGAAAAATAAGAAATGAATTTTTGTTCCTTTGTTGGCAGATTTCATTTCCTGCGCTCGGCAGAGCGCAGAGACAGAGAGGGGCACATATTTCTGGAGGTGGAAAGACTCCAGTTATGATTATTGGGCAAATCTTTGAAAGAGCTGCTCTGTAATGTTCTCCATCTCTTCATCAAACTTCTAGTCTTGATTCTCTGGGCCAACAGATACATGTGCCAACAGACGTTCAATGAGCGATGAGTGAGCATGGTCCAGCTTAGAGTTTGATTGAATTGATACTCAGCCAGGCCACTCAGGGTGGACCTGAGTGAAAACTGCAGTCTTTAGCCCTCCAGACTTACTCCTTCAGAAGGTTGTTTGAACAACCACACATATCTCATGTAGATGAGTCTATTAGGCAAATCCTTCCTGTAAATTAGACTTCATTTTGTCCAAAATGAAAAAAAGGAAATAGAATGCACTACAATTCTGAGGGGAAAAAAGCAGAGGAGAGATATGGTCATTGTCTCCCCCTCCTCCTCCTCCTCCTCTTCCTCATCCTCCCCCTCCTCCTCCTCCTCCTCCTCCCCCCCCTCCTCCTCCTCCCCCCCCTCCTCCTCCTCCTCCTCTTCCTCTTCCTCCACCACCACCACTACTACTACCATTACTACCACCATCAGTACCACAATCTTTATCACTACCACATTGTGTCATTGCTTGCTATACTCCAGTGGTGGCTAACCTTTTTGGGCTCCTGTGCCAAAAATGTCCATGTGTTTGCGTTTGCATGCTTGTGTGCCAGCACCCAGAAAGCAATGCATGCCCCCCCATGCCCCTTCCACATGCGTGCACAACCCCCCCTGCCACCGCCCCCTTACCTGCACTGCGTCTCACAGCTGATTTTTTTGGCTGGTTTGAGGCCTTTTTTGGCCTCCCAGAGGCTTGAAAAAAGCCTCTGCAGGCTTTGCAGGATGAATAATAGGCCCATTTTGTCACTTCCGGTATTACAGGAAGTTTGAAGACCCTTGACCTAGAATGTTGTGGGCAATATGCTCTGTAACTGTTTAGAGAGGGCTGTAAAGCGGTATATAAGTCTTAAGTGCAATTACTATGAGTTAGTTCAGAATCAAGACCCAAGACCAAAAAACCATTGGGGGTGGGTGGGATGGCATGAAATGCTGGTTAGGGGCAAGTCTGCTCTCCAGAAAACTGAATACCTAGGATTTGGGATGCTCAGCAGGGCCACGTACTTAGGAATAGCCACACCACATGCTCTCATGGTGATTTATCCCCCTGCATATAGTATCCCATGCAGATTCATCAGGTTCAGCTACTTCTCTTGTTTGGCTTTTTTGAATACTGGCACACCTCAAATTATGACTCATGGATGCTTGGGTATTCCATTATGTGGAGACCTGCCCATGGAAAGAACTGGGTGCCATCAACCAGCCATGGAGAGCCAGCAGAGGATACTTCAAACACAACAGCCCTGTTCTCACCCCAACTTTTCCATTTGGACAGAAGATGTGAGTTTTCCCCCCTCCAAATATACACCTTTTCTTCTCTTTGTCCTTTCCACCCGCCTCTTTATTTTGCTCAGAACACTTTGAGCAGCTGACATGAAGGAAATAAATTGGCAACAATACCTACCCACCAGCATTGTCCATATATTGACAACCGTATGCTGTTTGAATAGGTATGAGTGCATGTCTTCTCTGTTTGCTCGTTCATCTATCTTAGTTTCCCTGTCAATATGAGAGTTCTGTGAGAGTTCCTTGCTTTTTGCTACCAACCATCCTGTACTTCCTTCATAAATCTCTCTCACAACAATGAAGCATCCCTGTATTTATACACGGTACCCGTAATGCAGAAATGCATCATAACACAGAGAAGGGGCTCATAACTCCTCTTCTGTTATTTAATAAAGTACTCAAAATGCGTGGGAAGAATGCATCAATATTGTTAAAGTTAATGACTGAATGGTTCATAACAAAAGAACAAGAAACAGAAGGAGGATGTTTACAGGAAATGAAATTGGTGTGATAAAAAGAGGGTAGGTGAGATTTCTGCGTCTAAAATCCCCAGTTGTCCTGGCTAAAGGGTGGCTGGGGATTATGGAAGTGGTCCAACGTATCTCAAAGACATAAAACCAGCATGGGTGTCAAACTCAAGGCCCGGGGGCCAGAACTGGCCTGCGGGGTGTTTAGATCTGGCCCATGGGGCCGGCCTGGAAAGAATAAAGGACCAGCCCGCGGTAGCTCTGCCAGCAAAAACAGAGCTCAGGGGGCCCCCATGTGCACCCCCACACTGTTTTTGGCCTTGATGGCCTCCTGCAGCCCTCTTGTCAGTGAAAATGGGGTGCAGGGGGCCGCACGCAGCCTCCCCAAGCTCCATTTTCACTGGCAGAGGGCTATCAAAACAAACTAAAAACTAAACAAAAGGAGAAATGTTTCCCCTTTTGCAGTTGAGCATGCAAGAAGGGACAGGAAAGGAGAAAGGGAAAGAGGAAAAAGAAGGAAAGATGGAAAGAGAGCAAGGAAGGAAAGATAAGGAAAGAGGAAAGAAAGAAGAAAGAATGGGGGAAGGAAAAGAAGGAAGGAAGGAAAGAAGGAAGGAAGGAAGGAAGGAAGGAAGGAAGGAAGGAAGGAAGGAAGGAAGGAAGGAAGGAGATTATAATGAGAGGGAGGGAGGGTCTCAGGGAAGTCCTGCATTAGCACTTGGCCACCATAGGTGCCTCCACACAAGTCCCGTGTCACGCCCATGATGGCCACGCCATGCCTGGCCCTCCAGCCCTCCGAGGTAAGACACAACCCGGATGCAGCCCTCAATAAAATCGAGTTTGACACCCCTGGTATACTGTCAATTTTTTAAAAAAAGATCTGTAGGGGTCATAGTGAAAGACCTCTGAAAATAGTAGCAACTTTAATCTCCAGAGATAAAGTATGTTAACATTCTCAGCAAGACATTGTAAGGAATGATAGCTCCATGGAGAAACAAAAAAAATGGATCCACTGATCAATTTTTGATCCGCCTGACTCATGTTTGTGGTTGTGTTTGCAGAGAGGTGAATTGTGTCCATCCTCACTTTCAAAAGAAGGATCAGATGCGATTGAACAATTTTGGGGGGCCACCTGAAAATGACTTTCAATTTATCCTTTATGAAAGTGTCCCCAACAAAGGTATTAACCAACTCTCATCAATAACAGAAGTGAACAGTTTCATATGGTGTCTCATGCACCCTTCATCTAACTAAGCTAGTCTCTGTCTGTCATTCTGTCTCTTTCTTTCCTTTAAATATCTGCCCCGGCTTGTATCTTTGGATTCTCTCAAGCATAGCAACATAGTCCTCACCATAGTGTCATTGAGGTTTTTAATTTTTGCCAGGGCCAGCACAATTTTACATGCTGAATTCTCTCTCTCTCTCTCTCTCTCTCTCTCTCTCTCTCTCTCTCTCTCTCCCTCCCTCCCTCCCTCCCTCCCTCCCTCCCTCCCTCCCTCCCTCCCTCATTCCCTTTTTCCCCCCAGAGCTCTCAGGGTGTCTTGATGCTGACCCTGACTCCCATACTGCCTCCTCCTTATCTGATTTGGCTGCTGGAGGGGCTGGCAGCCAACAGGCCACAACAAGTCCTGCAAAACCTCATCCTAGTCATCCTAGTCAACCTCATCCTATTGAAGTTAAAGCACCATCAAATGTATTCATTATTTGTTCTTGTTTTAACCGTTCAATCATGTCCAACTCTTGGCAACTTTATAGAAAAGTGCTCTCCATGCTACCCTCTCAAGCATAGCTTCTTTCAGTTGTTGGATGTTCATCTTTGTATTAGTTTTGATGATATCAAGCCAGTCTGTTCTCTGTTGCCCCTTCTTCTTGTGCCATTAACCATTCCAAACATCACTGACTTCTCCAATGAATTTGCATGCATGACGTGGCGAGAGTAAATCAGACATAGTCTTATGATTTTAGCTTCTAGTGCTGTGTCTGGCTTTCATTGTTAATGGTGATTATATGTGTTTAAGCTTTGAATAATTAAATGTTCAAACCAATAGAGAAAACTAAAAAAGCAGGTGGATACCTTTTGGTATCTGTGATCCATCTCCAAGGCAATAGCGACATCAATGGTGAGGTGCGAGCAAGGATGAATGCAGCCTGGATGCGTTGGTGAGAACTCACTGGTGTGATGGACAAATGCCAACTTGTCTTAAATCTTAAGAGTTACAAGACAACCTTCCTCCCTGTTGTACTGTATGGTACTGAATGCTGGGCAGTAACAACAAGGACCAAAAGTTATCTCCATGCCATGGAAATGAGAATGCTCCCTTCGATATCGGACATCTCCCTTCTTGACCACATTGCAAATGACACCATTCCACAGCATTATGGTGTGGCACCAATTAGAAGATGAGAGAAGGCCGGCTCCACTGTAATGGACATGTCCAGAGAGCAGCACCTTCTGTTGCCAAAACTGCCTACCAACTAGAAGTCAATGGCCGATGACCTTGCGGGCATCCAAAACAGAGATGGCAAGACACCATCAGCAAAGACATGCAAGCCACAGGCCTGTGTCCTGGAGACGCAGCTGTTCATGCAAAGTGGCATCCAATGATCCAAAAAGCAGACTCTGCACTTGCAGGAATATGCTAGGAAGAAGAAAGGAGGGGGAGGGGGAGGAGAAGAAGAAGAAGGAGAAGGAGAGGGAGGAAGAAGGAAGCAGCAGCAGCAGCTTTGAACAGTTAAATACATCTTCAGTCCGTAAGAAATACAATGCACTGTGTAGGTTCTAGTTTCAGTTGGTTTCCTCACATCTGCGCATATTCCAAGAACGGCCTAAGGTGAATAATGATATTTCCACCTGCCATCATCCTTCTTCCTCTGTATATTGTTTCAGCCCACTTTCCTTTTGATGGACCATTGATGGGCCTTCAAAAAGAATCAACATCTCAGTCTATTTGCTATTATACTTTGCCTAATAATTAACTTTGGACTGATGGTGGCATTTGGAGGCTAATGATCCAATAGGTTATAACAAAGGAGACATTTGGTGTCAGCCTGTTCCTATTAAATACTTGGAGGGAACAATGCAAGGTGCCATTGATTGCATAGCCATTCAGCCCCTGTAAGAAGTGTTTTTTTCACACATTGCTTAAATGATCAATCAGTGCCTATGTCCTGCAGTTAATTGGCACTTAGGATAACACTCTGTGTCTAAGATAAAATATTAAAGGGGAAAAACAGATTTCCAGCTTAGCAGTGATATGTCTGCACTCATAAAAAAATTGCAAGATTGACTGCAGTCAGGAGAACAGGAAAGAATGGTCTTGAGAGGAAAGGGGGAAAGGAAGTGACAGGGTAGTCCTGGAAATAAGTAAACATAGCTCTTCATTGCATTTTATTTCCTTCATTCATGGGTAAAGTCAAGAGAGAACATCTCTAGGAAGCTGCAATAGATGCATAGCAACAGATGGTCCTTGAGGGATTTGAAGATTTTTTTCCAACATTGTGCCCTGAATGAATCTGGCTTCCCTGTTGACTTGTCAGGAGATTGCAAAAAGTGATCACATGACCCCAGGGCAATGCAACTGTCATAAATATGAGCCAGTTGCCAATTGATTTTTTTGGATCACGTGACCATAGGTGTTATGCCTCTGTTGGAGTCTGACTCTGAGGGAGAGGAGGAACAGCCAACAGGGAGTGGAAGTGTGGCTCTGGAAGTTGTGGAGGAGCCTGGGCAGTCAGAGGAAGACCCAGGCCCATCCCCTCTCCATCCTAGAGCATGAAGGGAGGAGAGGATAAGGGAGAGATGTGAATGGTGTGGTCTACCGGGAGGAAAGGGCCTTGATCCTCTTCATGGGCTGCAGCTGTGAGAACTGGTTAAAAGGACGGACATGCATATGGGCCAGTGCTGGAAACAAAGCATGGAAATATCTCTAGTCTGTCACTCCTTTCTGAGTTTGGCATCCTTCCCAGTGTGTGTTCCAATATCTGTGGACGTCTTCAAGCCCTTATCTTGCCTGGTTCCCTTAATTGCTTCAGTGTGGTTTGTGTTGTTTTTACTGTTTATAATTTATAGGCATTTTTAGTTTAAACGACATTTCCTCCTTTTCGTAACTGCTTGTGGGGGAGTTTTTTGTCTCCAGTCAAGGATATTTGGAGCTTTGAAGCAAAGTGAAGGAATAAAAGGGGCTTCATCTGTTTTTGTGACTGTGTTTGTATCCCACCCTGGGTCATCACAATAGGGATGCTGCAATGGTCATGTGAAAAACAGTCATAAATCACTTTTTTCCGGTGCCATTGTAACTTTAAATGGTCACTAAATGAACTGTTGTAAGTCAAGTACTAACAGTCCTCTGCAGCTTGATCTGACCCTGCTTCCAGCTCAGTCTTCCTCTACCAGCTTCTCCTCATACCCCAGATTCGGTCCTCTTCTCTTCCTCTTCAGCTTTTTGGACAGTTTTTCTGCTGATGTCTGTGTAAAGTCCCAAGCCCTTTACATAATTTATATCCAACATTTTCATTGAGTTGAAAAGTTCAGAAAGAGAGCAAGAGTCATTTCTGTGACCAGTTGCCACTCTACAATTTCCTCTCACACCTTTTTTCACATCTAGATTCCCTTCCAAAAATAGCAAACAGCAAAGAAGAACAAGTGAAAGAAAGGCGAAACGAACTAGTCCAACCCTCCGTACAAGCAGGAGACCCTACACCAAGGGTCTTCAAACTTGGCAAGTTTAAGACTTGTGGACTTCAACTCCCAGAATTCCTGAGCTAACATGACTGGAGGAGGAATTCTAGGAGTTAACTCCACAAGTCTTAAAGGTGTCAAGTTTGAAGACCCCTGCCCTACCCCATTTCTGACAGATGGCAGTCCAGTCTCTTCTTGAAAGCTTCCAGTGATGAAGCTCCCACAAGTTCTGAAGGCCAGCTGTTCCATTGGATGATATTATCTGAGTCTTTTTCTTTGGATGTTGTTACTTGGAATGCTGACATTAACCCGAATTGCTAAATCTTCAATCAGCTGTCATTTTATAGTGCCTGCCCTTGGCCATGAGAGAGGGATTGGCATGGAAAGGCAGTCAATCAAGATCCTGGATCCATTTCGATATCTTCATTTGACACTCGGCTGCCTAGGTAGTCTATTGAGGTCTTGTGGAACTCGCATTTGGACAGCTTAGCATAGAGTTTGGTCATGATACCTCAAAGAAAAATGGTTTCCAAGATGACAGGCACCTTATTTCCAGGTTGAAACTCTCCTTGTTCAGTTTCCATCCATTATTCCTTGTCTGGCCTTCAGGTGCTTTAGAAAATAGCTTGACCCCTTCCTCCTCTCTGTAGCAGCCCCCCAAATATTGGAAGACTGCTATCCTGTCTCCCCTGATCCTTCTCTTCACTAGACTAGCCAGGCCCAGTTCCTACAATTGTTCATCGTATGTTTTAGTCTCCAGCCCCCTAATCCTCCTGGTTGCTCTTCTCTGCACTCTTTCTAGAGTCTCAACATCTTTTTTTATAGTGTGGTGATCAAAACTGGATGCGGTACTCTAGGTGTGGTCTTACTATTGCTTTATAGAGTGGAATTAGTACCTCCCTTGATCTTGACTGTATCCTTCTGTTCATGCAATTTAGGATTGCATTGGCTTGTGCTATGAAGGGAGGGTTATAAAGGTGGAGATGAAACAGCATACAGGAGGAGGTTCCAACATTATTGTCATGGTGCCTAGAAAACAACCTGCACTTAACATCAGCAAGACAAAGGAGATGGTGTTAGACTTCCAGAAGAAGAGAGAGGAACCCGTCCCACTTTACATCGAGGGGGGCTGTGTGGAGAGAGTTTCCTCCTTTAAATTCCTGGGAGTCTACCTCAGCGAAGATCTCACATGGAAAATCAACACAACCCAGGTGGCCAGAAGGGCTCAACAGAGACTCCATTTCCTCAGAATAAAGTGGAACAATGACTGATGGCCTCCTTTTACCGGTCCACAATACAAAGCATCCTCACATATTGCATTATGGTGTGGTATGCTGGCTTGACAGGCACGGATAGAAAGACATTACAGAGGGTGGTGAGAACAGCACAAAACTTTGTGGGCTGTTCCCTGATGCCACTAGATGACATCGCTAGGGCTCGCTTCCTTAGAAGAGTGTGGAAAATTCTCAGGGATGACTCACACTCCAGTCAGAACTTCTTTATTCTCCTACTGTCGGTAGGACATATAGAAGCATAGCCAGCTGCACCAACAGGCTGAAGAACAGTTTCTACCTGTGGGCTGTCAGACTCCTGAACAGAAAATAACTTCATGTCAAGATAGTATGATAGACTTGCAGGGCCGGCACGTTGTGCAACAAAGTCACATAGTGTAATAAGATTGGGACTGGGTTAGGGACTTCTGTCATACCCCTGTTAGAATCTGACTCGAGGGAGAGGAGGAACAGCCGACAGGGAGTGGGAGTGTGGCTCCGGAGGTTGTGGAGGAAACTGGGGAAGGGCACAGGCCGGCTGGGCATTCAGAGGAAGACCCAGGCCCAACCCCTCTTCATCCTAGGGCACGCAGGGAGGAGTGGATAAGGGAGAAATGTGAATGGTGTGGTACGGGGGAGGAAAGGGCCCTGATCCCATTCATGGGTTGCAGCTGTGAGGACTGTTTAAAAGGACAAACTGTGCAAGGGCCAGTGCTGGAAGCAAAGCGTGAAATAATTCTAGTCTTTCAGTTCTGAGTTCTGGCGTCCTTCCCAGTGTGTGTATTTCAATATTTGTGGACGTCTTCAAGCCCTTATCCTGCCTTGTCTCATTAATTCTTCACCGTGGTTTGTGTTGTTATTTTGCTATTTATAATTTATATGTATTTTGAGTTTTGCAACTGTTTGTGGGGGAGTTTTTTCTCCAGTTAATGATAATTGGACCTTTAAAGCCAAGTTGAAGGAAATAAAGGGACTTCACCTGTTTTTGTGACTTTGTTGCTTTTGTGTCCCACCCTGGGTCATCACAACGTCTGCCCTCACTGTGAGTTGTGTTGGGGGAGGTGCATGAAGGGAGGCTCTGCCAATCTCATTGTACACATGTTGTACTCTGACAATAAAGGTAATAGTAAGTTTGAGTATTAAGCTTTCTATGCATCCAAGTGGAGAGCTAGTCAGGCTATTTGAAAGATGCGTAAATTAAAATGCAGAAGTATACTCAGTGCATAGGCCTTGAAGTTAGGGATTGTACAGCCCTTTTTGTAAACAAAGTCATGGAAACAATAAGCAAGGGGAGATACTTGTGGGAATGGAAGCATTATCTGGAGTAGGAACATCACTTTAGCATGGGAAGTTCAGTCTGTGTCAATGAATGCAATTGGCTCACAGCAGAACTGCAATTTGGAGGGAGACATTTGAGTTTCTAAAACAAATGAAGAACAAAGCAAAGATCTCGTGCATTTAAATTGTTCAGAAGGAGTCCAGGCTGTTAAATGTAAATAAAATTGTAAACAGGCAGGCAGTGCGGTGGCAGGACAAAGACTGTGTTGGTAATATTTCACTGTTAACATCTAACTAAAACTTTTATGGGAAAAAATTGCCGTGGGGGACCAATTGCTACTAGTTGGTATTCACTAATGGTTTCTATTGAATGAATGGAGCAGAATGAAATCATAGGCGATTGTAACTCAAAAAGAAACATTGCATTTGTAGGTGTGCAAAGGAACAATGGATATTGAAAAAAGATGTCACTAAGAAAAATGCTCAGCTAGATACAATAAGCACATTAGATATTCTAGTTTTCTTGGGCTGAGAAACCGAAAGGGAAAGGGGAAAAGAGCAGAGAATAAAGGGGTTCCTGGTTGTGTCTAAGCTTGGTTGTTGTCTTGGAGACCTTTTAATACCCAAACTAGGTAACATCATCAGACTGATGAGAGCACCAAGGACCCCTTATTTCAACCCTCAGCTACAAATATTCTCCTTCATTAGAGAATAAAGGATAAGAATATTTCAATGATGACAAAGGCCAGGAAGCTCAAAAGAATAAATTTTCAGGCGCAATCTAGGGCTGTGAAAGCCAAACCCTGAGAAAATACAAGAGAAATAAGATAAACACCTTCAAATTGTGGATGTGGAGACGGTGAAGAGCAGCTTGGATTGCAGAAAGAGAGAATTGATCGATCTTAGAGAAAACAGAAGCTGACTGCTCCTTTGAGATAACAGCAGCAAGCGAAATCTTACATCCTTTGGACGTGTGATACGAGTGAATCAGAGGTGGCATTCAGTCAGTTCTGACCAGTTCTGGAGAACTGGTAGTGGAAATTTTGAGTAATTTGGGGAAATGGACAATGCCACATCTGACTGGCCCCACCCCCATCTATTCTCTGCCTCCTGAATTCCAGCTGATCGGCTGGGTCTTCTTTGGTTGCCCTGCACAGGAGAACAGAGCTGGAAAGCAGGTTAGTGAGGTGGGAGGGAGGAATGGGATTTTGCAGTAACTTTCCCCCAGGAGTGGAGTGGCAATGGAGATTTTACAGTATCCTTCCCCTGCCACGCCCACCAAGCCACGCCCACAGAACCGGTAGTAAAAAAATTTGAATCCCACCACTGGAGTGAATGAAGGATTAGAGATTATGGTTAGCAAGCTTGAAAGAATAGAAAGGAAAGTCCACAGATAAAATGGACAGATAGGATAAAGTAAACCTCTGGAATGTCCTTGGAAGAGCTGCAGTCAGCCATCAAGAGGATGTCCCATTTTTCAAGCAGGCACTATAAGACAAGTCCAACTCAGAGGCCTCTGACTAAACCACTGAGAATGTAACTACTTCCATTTAGTTTGCTCTCATTTTGCCCGGTGCACCATAATTTTCATGCTGGGAAAACTGGGTTTACTTTAGCAACCCTTCCTTCTTTCTGTGATATATCAGAGGATCTGGGATTATTAGTGAATTACCCTCAAAAACATTCTGCTGAAAGTGAAACTATGGATCATTCTGATATATGAGTAATTTTGATTAAATGCATCACTTCACTATTATTCTCCTCCATCACACCAAGACTGATAAAGGCAGCACAGTGACTTGTGAACACCTGTATAGGAAACACCTGGAGATAAACCATTATTATACATCACAATCATTTTGATTGTAAATAGCACTTAGATTTATATACTGCTTCACAGTGCTCTACAGCCCTCTCTAAGCGGTTTACAGGGTCGGCATATTGCCCTCAACAATCTGGATCTTCATTTAACCCACCTCGGAAAGATGAGTCAACATTGAGCTGATGGGACTCAAACTGCCAAACTGCTGGCAGCCAGCAATCAGCAGAAGTAGCCTGCAGTACTGCATTCTAACCACTGTGGCACCACGGCTCTTATGGTGTTTCCCAATGTTTCCAGTAATGCAAAGGAAACTGAAGTAATAATGTGATTGCAATAACTTTTTTTTTACTGCGTTCACCTCTTTTATTATATTTCCCAACTGCACTCAGTCTGATGATGCATATGTCAAAAAACAACATTGTTTTCACTTCTGATTTGTTGCAAAATATAAAAGACACTTCATATCTCACACAAAAGAAAATAAACTTTTAAGCTGCTTTTAAAATAGGTTGAAGAGAAAGACAGCTTAGTTTAAGTTTAAGCAAGAGTTTCACTTCCACCATCTGCAAATTGGAATAGAGGATAATTTTCTCAAGCACTTTCGCTACCTAATATTTTCAAATTGGTTTTGAATCCCTAGATCAACTGGCATTAAAATCCATCTGAAAAGCTGGGAGCCAAATCAGAAAGCGCTGATTATTTTTACTTTAGAGAAAGAAAGAAACAATATGAAAGTTTGTTTACCAATATTTAAAATATGACTAAGATTATGTAACACATAATAACACATAATTCTGTAAATAACTGGCTTATAGCATTCATATTGGGCCACAATATAAAATTTAAGACACCTTCCTAACTCTTGCAAAGAAATTAGAAGTCATGAAAGAAATTCTTCCGATTACAACTTCAGCAGTAGATAAACTTCAGCAGTAGATTTCTTCAGTTAGTTACAGTAGGATCAAGGCAGTGATATATTGCAATACAACATTGAAGGTTATTAAGCTTCAGTTTCTCTTTCCAAAGTATTTTTCTAGACCAGCTCTAGCTAAAAAAAAAAATCAGTATATTATCAAGCATTGACAAGGCCAACTTTCTCTGTGTTTCCTGTTGCATTCGGATGAAAACCAAGTAGCCACTTGCAATGAGAACTGATCATAGAGTATCATAGAATAACAAGAGTTGGAAGAGACCTTGGGGGTCATCTAGTCCAACCCCCTGCTCAGGCAGGAGAGTCTACTCCAAATATTAGCTTCTATCTAGGATCGAACTCACACACCAATGTGAATCACTGTGTCAGCCTTCAAGATTTTCTCCCTTTGCTTTGCATCTTTCGGCTGTCATAAGTAATGGGGGAGGAGGGGGGATATGGTTATGGGAAGTGAGCTGGAGGTGTTACAAAACAGAACTGTATAAGCTGGGGCGGGAAGAGTACACAGTACTACTGGGCACAGTACTTTAAGTGCTTTAATTTTTCATTGAAGTACATTCCAGGGGGGAAGAACTTCATGGCGGATGCTTTATCAAGATTACCTCAATATAATAGTGCTCGCCAAGAAGTGGTACGGCCTATTGTCCCAACCAAACAGTTGCCAGCTCCAGTGGTTACCAGAGCCCAGAAAAAGAAGGAGGTTGATTTATCAAACGATTTAACTGCACAATTAAAAGAAGCTCTAAAACTTGATGATTGGTTCCTTGCTCACTCAAATAACTGTACGGTTAGAGATGGATTGGCATGGGTGGGGGCCAAATTATATGTGCCAGCAAAGCTGAGAAACCAAATATTATAGCAAGCTCATGACTCTAAAGCTGCTGGACATTTTGGATTTGTGAAGACCTTACACTTGGTTAAAAGGCAATTTTGGTGGCCTACCTTGAAAAAGGACATTGAGACTTATGTGGCTAGCTGTCCTATCTGTGCCTCAGCCAAACGGCCTTCTGGTAAACCAGCAGGCTTACTACAAAATGTGGCTAAACCAACTGCTCCATGGAAGGAAATCTCTATGGATTTTATAGTGGAATTACTTGAAAGTGGGGGGAATACAGTTATTTGGGTAGTAACCAGTTTGTTTTCCAAACAGGTACATTTCATATCTTGTGCGAAAATCCCATCTGTGAAACCATTGACTAAGCTGTTTATTTTACATATCTACAGGTTACATGGGGTTCCTGAACGCATAATCTCAGACAGGGGTGTCCAGTTTACCTCAAACTTTTGGAAGGAGTTCCTGAAGTTATTGGGCTCCACCCAGGGCTTAAGCTCCGCCCACCACCCACAAACCAATGGGGCTTGTGAGAGAACTAACTCGGTATTGGAACAATATCTTCGATGTTATATAAATTATCAGCAAGATAATTGGGCTGACCTATTGCCATTCACTGAGGTGGCATATAACAATTCGGTACATAGTAGTACTGGGTTTACTGCATTTAAAGTGGCTTCGGGACAAGACTTTGTACCCATACCCGAACTTCCACGGGAGAAACCTAACATTCAGTCATTAGACGAATGGATAACACAGTTCCAGCTTACCTGGCTGGTTACCCGTAAAGCATTAGATGATGCTCATCAAGCCCATAAAAAATTTGCAGATAAAAAGAGAAATCCACAAAAACCATATCAAGTGGGTGACAAGGTCTTTTTATCCACCAGATATTTGCAGACCACACAAAAGTCAAAAAAGCTTGGACCTAAATATTTTGGACCTTTCTCAATTGAACGAATTATGAACCCTGTGGCAGTCCAACTGAAATTACCTAAAACCCTCCAGACAGATCCACCCTGTTTTCCATGTTAGTTTATTAAAACCTGAACATACCTCCGACTTGAGACCAACTCAGGTCGATCCCCCTGTGCCATTGCTAATTGAAGGTGAACAACATTTTGAAGTTAAAGAAATTTTGGATTCTCGAAAACAAAGGGGTCGACTCTAATATTTGATTGTTTGGAAACATTTTCCTCCTTCCAAGTCTGAATGGGTGAATGAGAAGGATGTTAGAGCTCCTAAGCTTATCAGTGCATTTTGTACTAAATATCCTGATAAACCCTAAAAAATAGTATGGTGTTACATGTATATTTTCTGTTAGCTTCTATTTTTATCTTTTATAGGACTAACACCTGTTTTGCAGGAGGGCCGAATGTCAGCCTTCAAGATTTTCTCCCTTTGCTTTGCATCTTTCGGCTGTCATAAGTAACGGGGGGAGGAGGGGGGATATGGTTATGGGAAGTGAGCTGGAGGTGTTACAAAACAGAACTGTATAAGCTGGGGGGGGAGATTCTTGCTTAGGCTTCTATCCTATGCTATGCGCAGCTGCAACTCTTTATCAAAATATGTCAAGGTCAACGGACAGAAGCCTCATCACCACCTGGAGATGCTCACATGATGATATACACAACTTTTCATTGGATGAGCCTGTTAAGCCTGGATTCCCCAACAGGTGTTAAGGAAAAACAAACTAAACAGAATTTGCAGCGAAGTCAGATAGGAAGACAGGTAAATGTGTGAGATAAGCTTTTCTAGTTAACACGCAGTAAAAATACAGATACGCTTGTGCTATCAAAAATATAGTTTATTCCATTTAAGAATTATAGCATAGTCAAATAACGGTCCATTAGTCATATATCAATTTCAATCAAGTCTTGTCAGGGATACACTAATTGCAAAGTCCGTGTTGAATAGCCAATATCAGTTCACTTACAATAAATCTGTCCAATCTTTATTTTCTCTCCGTTGAGAAATATCTTCAAAGTAATCCAACACTTCTTCTCCTCCCCGATCCAGCAAGAATGCAGTCTTCAATAAGCCAGCCAGTAAGAGCCAGAGAGTGCCTTGCTGCTTATATAGTACTTTTACAGCTGCACCCTTAATTACATTCCTTTAGCTTAAAGTCACATACACTTTATGTGACAAACCATGATTCATCATTTTATTATCTTTACCCAAAACAGTTAGGGTAAAACAATGTTATTGAACTATTGGGGTGGGAACGTTGCCATTACTTTGTATATGTGATTTACGCACCCATTTTCTCAGATTCAGAATTCTTTTGTTGCTACCACTTGATTTCCAGTAACAGATATCTTTTCTCTAATTAATGGAGTCTAAGTATTTCTTTCTTGGATTTTGAATGGAGCACCAGCTGACACACTGCCATGAATATTCAGTATAATTAATAAACTTGCAGCCAGTCTAGATATGTGAAGTAGCAATGATATTTTACATTACCAATATAATGATTGAATGTAAATTGGATGAAGCTGTCAGAAATCCACTTACAGATTACAGATTAGCAAAGTTGGAAGGGACCTTGTAGGTCATCTAGTTCAACCCCCCCGCCCAACCAAGCAGATCCTACACTATTTCTGATAAATGGCAGTCCAGTCTCTTCTTGAAAGCTTCCAGTGACGAAGTTCCTGCAACTTATGAAGGCAAGCTGTTCCATTGGTTAATGGACTGGTTCCCACTGTCACCTCTTCTTGATTATTTTCCATCCATTATTCCTTGTCTGGCCTTCAGGTGCTTTGGAGAATAGCTTGGCCCCTTCCTCTCTGTGGCAGCCCCTCAAACATTGGAAGACTGCAATCATGTCTCCCCTGGTCTTCATTCGACTAGCCATGCCCAGTTCCAGCAACCGTTCTTCATATGTTTTAGTCTCCAGTCCCCTAATCATTCTGGTTGCTCTTCTCTACACTTTTTCTAGAGCCTCAACATCTTTTTTATAGTGTGGTGACCAAAACTGGATGTAGTATTCTGGGTGTGGCCTTACTAAGGCTTTATAGAGTGGTATCAGTTCCTCACTTGATCTTGACTGTATCCCTCTGTTAATGCAATTTAGGATTGCATTAGCTTTTTTGGCTGCCGCTGCAGTGTTGGCTCATATTTAATTGGTTGTCCACTAAGACTCCATCTTATTCTGAATCCTAATTGTGCACATATTTGGAATGAGATTGTTTAAATATGTTTACAGATAGCAAAAGCAAGCTTTGTTACATTGTACAACATAGTTAAGTATCAGGACATGAGAAAAATGTACAAGATGATTGAATCATGTAGATGTTTGCACCAGTGAACACCAATATTTTCATCTTCATTGGTTTGTATTTTTTTCACCTCTTTTAGATTGTGGCTGTCTGAAAAATGAAGGCAAGTCAAATCTTGCAAGTCCTTCAATTTTGCAGTTGCAGTTATGCTATTAATGAGAAATCAGTGTTTTTACCTCCTTATTTACATTTACCCCCAGAGTGGGCTGGAGTTGGGTGGGCAATAAATGTAAACAAATATTTATTCCTGCTCTGAAAATAACCTGCAATGATTAAAAAAAACAAACCAATTATTTGATCTGTGCTAAATTTTTCTGGGTTTGATCAATATGTAATTGTGGTTTTTAAATGTCAGCAACTGGACTGAAATAAATTGTTTCCTTCTGGATCCATTTCTCCTCTGTTATAAGATGGCATCCAAAGCCATAGGAACTTTGAGGGGATAAGGGTAGAATTATATAACAGAGAGACAGTTTAATATAATAGATAAAAGAGAAATGATTAAGAGGAACGGTCAAAAAATGATAGAGAATGGAAGACAAGCTAGAAAGAGATTAATTAATGCTTTATTGAGAGTTAGAGACGATGACTGAAAAGGGGAAAGATAAAGATTCCACATGAATGGGTGTACCATAATCTAAGATATAGAAGCATTAATTCTAATAAACACAAAATTAATATTTTATTATAGGATTACTATCAAAGATATACAAATCGTAAATTGTACTAAGCAAGGATTTAATGTGGTAATTGTAAGAAACACGAAATTAAGACCTTACTATAGGATTATTATGTAAGCTATATAACTGCTAAATGTAATATACATAAAGTCAATATTGTAGGGAAAGAAATGACGTGGAATCTAATAGACAGAAAATATAGTATGTGGTAACAGATAAAAGTGATTAGATTATTAGTAGAATTGTACAATTAGTTAAATGAAAATAGAATGGAAATTATGATGTTTATTCTGTCCTTTGATTCAATTGTTGAATATAAAGACAGATAGAATAACTCTACAAATTCTTCCATACAAAGTTTCTTTTATTGGATTATATTAAGTATCCTCAATGTAACTCACAGTTATGTCGAGATGCATCTAATGTCCAGTTCTTTGCATAGTTGAAATCATAGTGTAACATGATAGTCATCTTTCCTCTCTTTCATCCCATATCAAATGAGCAAGGGGTAGAGATGCCGGCGTGCAACTGAGGTCCAGGTGAGAGTGAAGGGACATCCCACCAATCCAACAAAGAGTTAATTCAGTGACCAATCAGGATTACAGATGTGGCCACATGACATGAACTACATTTCCCAGGATACCTTAACTACATTTACCATGATGCATTCTGTTAGTGTTTGGGGATAAACCCCTAGCACTAACATTGGTTATGGGCCCTTAAGGGGACAGCTCTCAATTCCTAACTAACTATGCCAATTCCCATTAGCTATAACTGGCTGGACAGCACAATGTGTGTATTATAATGAGATTAGAAAGGGACTTTGTTTTTTTAAAAAACCATAAAGGTGGCATAATTAAAAACTAAACAGAGTGTTAAATAATAGATAATATAAATTAATATGAATGATTAGATGAATTATATTACAAATCTGTTAAATATTGCAAATATGACAATCAGTGTAATAGTTATAACAAAAGAAGCTATGTTAAGAATATAGAGATTGACATAAAATAATATATGGGAATACTGGATGTTAAAGATTGATAATATGTATTAATATCAAACTAGATAAGAAAGCTAATAGTACCAATACAAAACTATTGTCACGTTTGTTGTTAAAATGTAAAATAACCTGGAACCACACTGTTCACACTATGATGTTTCTAGAAATAAAAAAATAAAAAATGTTTTTTTTTTTTTTTAAAAAAAGACTTATAGCAGTGGTGGCAAACCTTTTTGTTGTGGTGTGTCAAAAGCGTGCACATGCCGGCACCCACAATGCAATGTGCCCCGTTCCCCTATACTTGCGTGTGCAACACCTCCGCCTCACCCCCTTACCTGCACTGTGCATGCACACATCTCCCAGCTGATTTCTGGAAGGCCCATTTTTCGGCCTCCCGAGGCTGTAGAGGCTTCCCTCGAGTCTCCGGGAAGGCGAAAACGGCCTCAAACCAGTCGAAAATCAGCTGGGAGGTGCACTCATGCCCAGTGCAGGTAAGTTTTGCTGGAGCTCATGTGTCCACACAAATGGCTCTGCATGCCACCTGTGCGCGTGCCATTGATTTGCCATCACAGAGCTATAGGAACCAAACACCAATGACAGCCTATGGGTGCCCATCTAGGACAGGGGGTTTCATGTGATATTGTGTCATTTGATGTCATCATCCCAATGGTGCAAAATTCTGAACTGGCTTCACACGAGCATGGAATTCTGTCTTCGTGTTGTGGTTAGCCGGCAGCCGGTACGGACAGTGGAGGAGAGCGAGGACTTAGATAAGGGACCAGGACCATTAGGGAGTGGACTGCTGCCTTTAGGGATTGTGGGGTCTGACAGCAGTGATGAGGAGGTTTCCGAAGAGCCTGTGCCAAGTGCGCATGAGCGCAGGATGATTCATAGAAGAAAACAGCTGGAGCAGCACAGGCGACTCGGGAGTAAAGATGCAACGTAATGGCCCCTCCCTCCAGGGAATATAAGCCTGGTTTCAAAAGGTTTTGTCCTTGCAGAGGGCAAAAATGCTCTAAGAACCCAGCATCTGTGTAGAGACTCTGGATTAGCTGAAGAATTCTATCAAGGCTTTTCTGGTTGGACTAATTGGCTGCAAGCCATCCATTATCTACAAAGAAGTTTATTTGTAGATTAAAGCTGTGAAGGTTTGAGTTGCTGCATTTGTTTGAGATTTTCTTGCTGGTAACAGGGTTGGGTCAGAATACTTTGGGGCAATGACATCATCATGCCTGCAATGACCTTTTAACATTCTTGTGGCGTCCACCTGATCGCTGCGGCTGCACCACACACAACATCCTCTAACAATCCCATCAGTCTGTCCTCTTCAGTCAGACTGCTGTTAAAATTAACTGTTGTCCTCTGCTGTTTCTCGACCTCTTGAGGTCTGAATAATAGCTTCTTTCAGTCTGATTAGAGAGAGAGAGAGAGCAAGAGCTGGGTAATGTGATAACTGGGAGGAATCATTTGTTAGATAGCAACAGGGCTTCACCTGCATTGGGTTGAACAAAAGTGTCCTCCTCCTACCTCCACATATCCCTCACCCTCTTGAAGCAGAACAGCAATCTGATTTTTGCCATGGACAAATGCATCAACTCTGACCAATTTATCTTTGATCATTCCACCCCTAAGAGAGTGTTTCATTCTTGCCTTAGGGTGGTATGGTGTTATCTAATGGACATATTGGATTCCAAAGCAGGGTTCGACTGTGATGGCTTTCATATGCCTGTTCTTGCAGAAGGAACTTTAATATTTTGCAAAGTGTCCATTTCAAATAACAGTTTCCACACCCCATTTTGTAAGAACTCATCTCAAAGATTCAGCAGGGGTCCCCAAACTTGGCAACTTTTAAGACTTGCGGATTTCAACTCCCAGAATCCTGGAAGTTGAAATCCACAAGTCTTAAAGTTGCCAAGTTTGGAGATCTACAGCAATGTGTAGCGGGAGACTTTAAAATCCAGACTGTTCTGGATGAACAACAAGCTCTTTTCATCATCATAGCTTCTACCCAATCTTTATTGAATGACTTCTAAGGCAATACACCCACAAACCAAGTAGGCTGGGCCAGTTTCACCCAGCCCAACTCATAACCCATTTTTGAAACTATTAAAGAACCATCCAAAACTATTTTGCCATTTTATACAGTCTTGAGTTCCAGGCAGGGGTGGGATCTAACAAGGTTTACTACAGGTGATTTACGATGTGCTTCCTTGCACGCTGCGCGCACACCTGTAAATTGTCATCAGCCTGGTGCCTGGACAGCTGAGCAGCACTGCGTGCTGAGAAGCAGCCTTTGAAAAAGCACTTTTTTCCTGCTTTTTTAACTGTAGCCGTGCCTTGCACGGCGGCTGAAGTTGAAAATGCAGGAAATAAAGGTCAGGTAAGAGCCTGGGCGGATGGGTGGGCAAAAACATCAGCAGACATAGAACCGGTTCTATGTCTGCTGTTCTTCAGAGCTACCGGTTCTACAGAGGTGGACAGAACCGGTAGAAACCCACTTCTGGTTCCAGGTCAGTTTCAGAAATGAAAATAACTTGCTCTTCGCACTGCTTTTTTCAGAACTAAGCGAAGCTTTCCCTTTTTTCAAGCTCTTAAAAGAGCTTTAATCTTTGATCTAATTGGGTTTTATGTGATTTAATCTGTCTTTTAAAAAGGCTTGTGCCCTTAAATGATTTTGTGAATGTGGATTACGGAATGTGAATTATATACAGCATGTTTTCATCAAAAATTGTATTTCATGGGCGAATCATGTATTGGAAATAAATAAAATAGCTTTTGTTTTTAGTCAGGTTTTTTATCGGTATGTATTTATAAGGTCTGCTGAGGACTGGAAAACTAAGGATGTAATTTTTTCATGATTGGAGTCACTCTCTTTTTCCAACTCTAGGAAAAAAAACAATAACTAGCAAGCCATTTCTGAATATGTTGCCAAGGAAATGGACTTCTCAATGTAGTTGCCAAAACTGACTTGAAAATCGATAACAACTGCATTGTGTATGTCGCCTTGAGTTTCTGAATGAAAGGTAGGATATGAATCACATAAATAGATGTCTTCATCAGTTTTTTGATGTTAGAGGAAAACAAGCTTATTAACTACAAAGTACATCAACTAGAGTTAATTAATTCACTTTAATTACATTTAAATGAAGCTAAGTCAAATAGGGGAGGTGACTTAGTGGCTAAGATGCTGAGCTTATCAATCAGAAAGGTTGGCAGTCCGGCAGTTCGAATCCCTAGTGCTGTGTAACTCCCATTACTTGTCCTAGCTTCTGCCAACCTAGCAGTTCAAAAGCATGTAAAAAGTCAAAAAATAGGGACCCCTTTGGTGGGAAGGTAGGAGCATTCCGTGCACCTTCGGCATTTAGTCATGCCGGCCACATGACCACGGAGACGTCTTCGGACAGTGCTGGCTCTTCGGCTTTGTAACAGAGATGAGCAGTGCCCCCTAGACTAGCACGTATGTGCGAGGGGAACCTTTACTTTTAAGTTAAATGTAGTTTTGGTCCTTGCATCACTTATGAGTCCTGGGACAACTGGGATAGACCTCTTCTAAAGTCTAGGATGGTCTTTGACCTGAAAAAATTGTTCCTCCCTATATTAGACAATCATTCCCAGATACAATGATATGGGCTTGGAGGTCTCAACTTTCTTTTCTCTCAAACACCATGGCTGAGAGTAACAGCAGAAAGATTGGCAGAATAATTTGGACAAAATCTTTTTTTTTTTTTTTATAAACAAACTTTATTAATTTTTTTTAAACACACAAACAAAACACAGGATGTAGTAACATAAAATATCTTTTCTAGAAGAAACAAATAAACCATCTTATTTAAAAAGAAGATAATTCCAAATTATCACACTTCTATATATATATTTATCTTATCTAATCAACTTCATATCTTTTCAAAACTTTTCTTTATTTCTCCCTTTCCTTCTATTTAATCATATTTCTTCTGCCTTAAAAATGTATACTCATTGAATATATTTTCATTAGTATTCTTCGACGTCCTGTCAGACTTAAACATTACACAAAACATAAATACATAAAACTTCTTTTTGGAAGGCGGCTTACCCCGAGTTAACTTTTTATACAGACATCAATCAAAATTTATACTCACTTAATATACTATCTCATATCTTATTTAACATTCACTATTTTCCATATATTTTCTCTCTCCTACTCATTCTTTTGATTCTATTTTATTTATTCCATCTCAATTAAATAATTATATTTGCATCTTTGGTCCGTTTTCTTTCAATCACCTACTTATCCTTTCTATCTAATACAATATTTCTCCTGTAAACCCAGATTGAAGTATGACAACTTTTTATCTTCCCCCTAAATAACACTTCACATAATACATATTTTCCGTGCTGATTCTGCTCCGTACTTTCAAAGTATTACATTTCAAAATAGTAAAACAAACAAATAATATTGAGTTTGATAAGTAATAATAAAACTAAAAACAAATAAAAAAGAAATATTAAATTTATAATATAGTAAAAACAATGTTTCATAGGAAATTAAATTCTATTATTAATTCTTAAACAATAAAGATAATACCATGTTTCTCATATAATAAGGCCGGGTCTTTTTTTTTTTTTGAGCCCCGAAAAAATGGCTAGGCCGTCTTTTCGGGGGTGACTTAATTCCACCCCCCCCCCTTGCATCTTCGGGCAGGTGGCGATGGCTTGGATGTTGACCTCGGCATTGGTGGGGCACTTCGTATCGGGGTCAACGCAGGCAGCATATCCGGGTGTGCAACAAAAGTACTTCCTAATGGCAAGCCCCCCCACCATTCCCCCCATTTCGCATGTTTTAATATAGGCCTTAATTTGGGGGGAGGGGCTTAATTTCATTTCATGCCTATAAAACATGCTGGGACTTCCTATTGGGGGAGGCCGTATTATTGGAGAAACAGGGTATTTCATAAGAAATTAAACTCTATAATTAAATCATGACTTCCCTTTAATACATTTTTAAATCATATAATATTCTAATTTTCTAACTCAGCTTCAAATACTAATGTCTACAATGCATTCTTATGTACTTTTCCAGAATCATTTTTTTTAAAAAAAATTATCTCACCCCTTATCTCTGAAAAAAATTTGTTTTTTTTGCATCTTGTTTAAAGCCTTTATGACTTCTCTTTCCTTTTCCCCTTTCTTTCTTCTCCATTCTAACTTTTTGACCCCCCCCCGTCTCTCCAATTTCAGTCTCTTAGTCTTCCCTCTCTGTTGTATTTCTCTTTTCTGTTGCTTTCTGACATCATATCGCTTTTTCATCTCATTTTTCTTTTTCTTGGTTGCTTTTTTAAGTTCTAAGTTCATCTTTTCCTTGCCCCCCTTCCTCTTTTCTTCCTCCAGTAAGTGTGTTTGTCCATTAAAGATGGCTTCTTCTCCTTCATCCCAGCCTTCCTGTCGTCGCATTTCTTGATAGGTAGAAATCGCCATTTCCAAAAAGCGAAAGATAGATCCAGAAGAGCCCTTATCCTCTTTTTTCAGTTTTTGAAATTTCATTTATAGTCCTTCAAAAGATAATGCCATTTTTTCTTTCTTTCTTTTTTAACGCAACCCTAATGTCTTTAGTCCCTTTTTTTTTTAAACAAAATTTCACAGAAATCTCAAAGTCACAAAGCAAACCAAATCAGAACAAACAGTTTCATTTAGCACTTTCTTCTTTCTATATTTTCACCTCCTGGGGTAGAATTCAAATACACGCTTCCAAGATGACCTTCTAGAAGTCTTAATGTCTTTTAATCCTGTTCTTATAGACTCAAAGCAATCTCCTTCAGTACAATCTTATAATAAATCTTTATCTCTTCCCTTCCCCTTGTAAAAAATAAAAAGAATTTTAAGTTTTTTTTAAAATCCAATGTCCAGAAATCCTTTATCCCTTGGCTTTAAATTTCAAATTGAGTTACCTTCTGTGCCCAAGTAGATTTTCCAGATCTCCGTCTGCTATTTCTATGGGGAGGGAGAGTGAAGAAAAAAAAAATTCCCCTTAACAGCTTTCACCGCAGCTTTCCGATCTTCTTTGGGAAACAATGTATCCTCAGGCAATTCAAGCAGTTCAGTTTCCAGGGTATTTAAGAGTTGTTATTGTCTCGGCTCAGCCAGCACTTTCACTTCTCCTGCTTCCTCCAGCACAAATCTTACCCGGCTGCAGGCTTCTTTGTGACGGCCATCACTGACCGCCGCTCCACCACCTTGGGAAAAAGGGGTTTTTTCGGCTGGGGAGGGGGTCTGCGACACCCCCAAACCCCTGTCCGGATCCCCTCTCTCTTCGGCTGCCTCTATAGGGCAGCCATATCCCCCAGACACATTTGGATCGGGGGCACCTTGGCAGCAAGCGCAGCAGGAATCACGGACAAGCGAATTCCTGCTACCGCCGAAGCCACGCAAAACCGGAAGTCCAGAATAATTTGGACAAAATCTTTGTAGACCATAGCTGGTAGAGCTTCTAATTTTCTCATAATCAAGGGGCTCGTCTATAGATGGAAGGAAGTGAGTGATCGTTTATTTCTTTATCAAATTTATATAGCCCCATTTCACACTGTGACTTTAAATGACATAGAACATTTTTAAAAGTAGTAATCCATCCTAAATCATCATTATTATACTTATTTAAAGTTTAAAAAAACTATGAAAACAAAACTAAAAAAGAAGGAATATTAGGTGGAGATGTTAATAGCAGTGTAGCCACCTTAATAATTCATCTTTTGGAGTCCCTGTGATGTCTCCTGTAGATGATGGTTCCTCCACGTTTTCCTCAGAGGCTGGCTTGAGGAAGAATGGGGTCATTCCTGGCACATCAGAAATTACTGACCCTGATCTGCCAGCAGAACAGTCCTCGGATGGGGAGAGCTTGCAGGCCGGTGAAGAAGAGGGGGAGGAGCTGCCTGCCATGGTGGATTCCAGAGTACACAGGGCAGAGAGGAGGAGGTCTGCCAGTTTACTCAGGAAAAGGCCCTGCCTCAGGGCTGCATCAGGAGCTATTTAGCAGGCAGAGGGAGGTGTTGCTGGAAGCAACATGTGTGAGTTATGGCCAGTTGTTGTTTGTCTTTTTGAGACACTGCAGTTTGCGAGCTATGTGGATTTAGTTTAAGTTGCAGGGAGATTCTGTGTTCCTGTTTTGGGCCCTGTTTGAGCAGTTGGTTATCTGTTTGATTGGCTAATTGGCCATTGTCTGGAAGTTTAGTCTGGGGCTTGTTCGTGGCTGGCTTCGCTTAGAAACGACATTCTGAACACCTGTCCTGGGCTGTTCCTGTGAATTTTACTTGTAAACCCTGAAACTCTGACTGTTGGATTGGCTGACAAACCTAATGGGAGGCTCCAAACCTCAGATTGGATGTTGGCTTCTCTTTTGAAACTACCCAGGCAAACTACCTGAGACTGTTTTGATTTTGCTGCATGTTCATTTCCTTGTTATCTACTTGATCTTGAGCAGGGGTGGGATTCAAAAATCTCAGCAACTGGTTTGCTGCCCAGTTGCTGGGTGGGTGTGGCCATGGTGGGCGTGGCCTACCAGAACTTCCGGGAGGGCTGTTTTTTGCCTTCCCAAGGGTCCAGAGGCTTCCCTCAGGTCTCTGGGAGGGCGAAAATGGCCTCCCCAGTGTCAGATCCATCTGTCATTTCTTCAATGAAAGAAGAAAAAAAGGGGGGGGGAGAGACTGATAAAGAAATCCTTCTTGATGTAACCTGAATACATTTAATCTTATATCGAATTTGTATAATCCACACATGATACAATGGAGGGAGAAAACCCAGATGGCCGGAACCTATCACCTCTGGGAGAGACAGCCAGGGGATGTAGAGACCATAAAAATTCCACAGTGAGATGTGTCCTGGGAAACTCTGAAAAAGATCGTTCTAAAAAGGGGGTGGGGGGGAATTAACATGTTGGCTCTTTGTTTTACTAAATACACATCAAGATAAGGGGAGGGGTTTTAACACCCTTATCCATCTCTGCATGCCTGAGAGACCTTAAACGCTGCTTTAAGTTCCTACACGAATTGTCTCATATCAATAAAGGATTCCTTTTGATACATTTGGTTTTCAGAAGTTCATTCTTGTTAATTGAATGGGAAACGTTTTTTAGCCTGACACCCGGGCTCTGGAGGTCCTCTGGAAGCTGGAAACAGGCCCATTTCCAGACTTCTGGTGCTTCCAGCAGGGCCATTTTTTTTGCCTTCCCAAGGGTCCGCATGGAGACTCATGGGAGGGGAGGGGTAGGCAGGGCCAGCCAATCAGTTCAAATACTGGTTCGGCAAACCAGATGCATATTTAACACCCAGTTCTCTTGAACCGGTCTGAACCGGTAGAATCCCACCCCTGGTCTTGAGCCAATTGCTGTTCTAATCTAGCAGCTGTGGTGAGCTGAAACCTGAAACAGAACTACTGAGGGGAACAACAAAATAAAGCTTTCTCTAAACCAACATTGACATATATGTATGGGTGAGTGAGGCAGCACAGTCCCCAGGCCTGATGACCCAACGAGGATATGATCATCCCTCATTACCCCACTTATTGGGGTATTTGGCTAACTGAACTTCAACAACATCCCGATGGAATGATTTCCTTCCCTCTAGGAAAGAGAAACCATCAAATGTTCTGGAATGGGATGAGAACCATTGGTTTTCATTGTGAACTTCATGTGTGACCTGCCTTTAGCTACTTTATCCATCTACCTGTATTTCTTTCTTCCTTAAGAATTTGGTTTTCTACCTTTGCCATTTTGCGGTCTGCTTTTTCCCCAGCTTTTATGGATTTATTACTGTTTTACTTGTGTCACATTGATTGTTTCTATGCATCCTTTCTGGAGCCTGATGTTGGCTAAAGAAAGGGACATTCTTAAGGGAAGTAAGTATCTGTGATCTTCCTCTATCAGTTAAAGTGTGACATAATTATGGCCTTGCGCTATCCATTAAATCAAAAATAATTGCATATTTGGCTGCCTCCTCTGGGATTATAATTACTATAGCAATTCTGTCTTCCACTTTTCTTTTGCAAATCCTTCACTAGTAGAGGACAAAGTCCTAGCTAATTCTATGCAGAGGAATTAAGATTTTCTTGCTGTCTTTTTTAGGTATAAGCTTCGGCTATGATCAATTATCCTTCTTTAGCTGATTAGCTCTCTGGTTGCCATTATACTTTGATGCGTGATTCTTTCTGTTTGCTCCTTCTAGTATGATATTGGCTTCATGTTCTACAGATTTTTATTTTTCATGGAAATTAGCAAGAGTCATTTGTATTCTAAACTTGCTAGGAAGTGCATTTGCCTTATCTTTTTACACCTGTCTTGGTACCACTGTTGATAGCATTACATCTGTTTCCAAATCTTCTCCCAGCACATTTCTCATAACTAATAACACAGGACACCATGCATTTATCATCTTCAGAGGCGATATTATTATCTGTTCCAGATCGCACTGTGTGCACCAGTTAGTGAAGTCTGTGGACTTGAGACTACTGTATGCCTGGGGGTTGTGTCATAGCTTGAATTCCAGGATTTTATTACACGTCATGTTCTCAAATCATTTCTTCCACAAGTGATGTTCCATGGTTTAATACCCACGTCTGAGAAACTATCACATCTGAGACAACTGGAAGGGGATAATGATTTCCTTTGGTCTTGATAATCAGTACATAAATCAGACACATAGGTTGGTTTTCAAATTGGGATAAAATTTGCTTATTTATCCCACTTTCTTTGTTCCTGCATCCTGAACTCTTTTGTGCCAAGTATTTTAATATATCTGAGAAAGAGTTTGGAGTCTTACAACAGGTTATCTGGCTAACACAAGAGCCTTTACTCCATAGCCAGAAAATTGACCATGTGTCCACACCCTTTTCCGACAAATCAAACACAATTCAAAAAGAACAGAAAACTTGTAATGCTTTTACAAAATAATTAGCTGTGATAAGCACAAGTCTTTGCCAAGCTGTGGAAGACTTGCCAAAAGATAACAGACAAGAAATAATTTGCAAAATAAGAATCTTCAAATACAAACTCAGAATACTGGAATGTCCATGAGGCTGGGGTTTCAAAACGTCTTTGCCTTCTGCAAAGGAGGATAGTTTCACAGCTGGCTTTTATCTTCTGGAAGGAGGGGCCATTACCTTGCTGCTTTTCTCCCGAGTTATCCGTGCTGCTGCAGCTGCTCTTTCCTGCAGGCAGCCCTGCGTGCATGTGCATTTGGCACAGTCTCCTTGGGAACCTCCTCATCACTGCTGCCAACCCCCACAATTTCTGAAGGCAGCAGTCCACTCCCTAATGGTTCTGGTCCCTCATCTGCGTCCTCGCTCTCCTCAGCAGTCCGCACCTGCTGCTGGCTAACCACAACACCATGCCTCTGTACAATAGGAAAATTATTGTCAGAAAACTGAATCCAAATGAGTTCTATGGAAGATAAGGCACCAATCCTTCCATTTGGGAATAAAACTTATATTATTTATTAAATCAGCTTATTATTGCCAATACCAGCTCTCTCCTTTCCTGCCCAGAAAGCATTCAGAAATCTGCAACAATGGAAATAAATTAATATTTCTACATGCTTTCCTGCCAATCACATGCCTCCTTTGCTAATGGGGGGGGGGTATTAATGTTTCCCCCACATTTTTTCCAAGCTTCTAGTATAAAATGGCTGAAATTTTTTTGTTTAAAGTCAAAATAAATGAATCCAGTGAGTTCAGCCAATTACTGAAGAATGTGGTCTCTGCAGTAGTTATTTCTATGGCCAAAACTCTCGGGCTAAACATAATTTATGCATTTGATCATTTTCATGACAGGATACATTCCAAATGAATGACACTGAGATATTACCTTTAAAGTGTGTTCTGTTCAGTGGATCATATTTTTTTTTCTTATTTAAAATTTTCTGAAAGATAGATGTCCCCACTTGTATTCTGTAAAGCTAAAATCTCATGTCTAAAAAGTAATAATTACAGCTACACTTTATTGCTAATGCATAATCTCTTCTCCCCGTCTTTTATAATGGCATTTATTGAAAAAAAATGTTTTATTATCCTATCTTTTGTTATGGTAAGATTCAAATGTTGTTCCCCGGTACTAAATAAAGGGTGTGTGGTGTGAATAAAATTCTAATATAATTAAAAGGTAAAATAGAACATAATATTATAGAAAGTCCCACTCTCCTTATCAAAGCATTTTAAAGTTTTATTTCCATCCCTCCTTTGTCCACCTCCAATCTGGCTGCACCAAGATTCAACCAAGGGTGCATTTGATGTATATAAATTGCAGTTGAGCCACTTTCTTCCATTTTACATTTTGACACATCCTGGCAGTTCAGTTTAATTTCTTAAGACTTCTCTAGATACTGCAGCCTTCTCCACCATTTTTAAAACTCTTGAGGTGTCTCCCATCTTGTTGTTATACAGAATCAAGAACAGTCTTTTAAAACAAGAACAAATCTTGCTTTTCCACTTGCAGTTGATAAATTAACTTCCTTATGCATTTGCAATTGCCTCTCCTCCCTCCCTCCCTCCCTTCCTGTTCTTACAGCACATTGAATTTCATTGGAGTTTAAGTCTTATTTCTACAGATAACTAACAGTTGTTTTACCTCACAGCTACTCAACCTGAGGTACTTTGAAGAGCTATATTTTAAGTTGCTGTCCTTAACCATTTTATTTATTTATTTATTTGTTTGTTTGTTTATTTATTTGTCAATTGCTTACAAGATAATAGGTATAAGTAAAAACATAGTTATGAATACACGGATACATATAAGAAAATTTTTTTAAAAAATAAAAGAAACAATAGGACAGGGACGGTAGGCACGTTGGTGTGCTTATGCACGCCCCCTACAGACCTCGAAGGAAAGGGGTGAGATCAACAGCAGACAGTCTAAGGTTAAAGTTTTTGGGGTTTGGTGAAGAAACCACAGAGTCAGGTAGAGTATTCCAGACATTGACCACTCTGTTGCTGAAGTCGTATTTCCTGCAGTCAAGTTTGGTGCGATTAACCTTGAGTTTGTATCTATTGTTTGTTGTTATGGTTGAAGCTGAAGTATTCATTGACAGGTAGGACATTGCAATCTATGATACTATACTTAGATCGGACCGAAGGCAGCGTAGTTGTAGGTTTTCTAGGTCTAAAATTTTGAGTCTGGTGGCATAAGGTATCTTGCAACGAGTAGAGGAGTGGAGAACTCTTCTTGTGAAATATTTCTGGACTTTCTCAACTGTGTTAATATCAGATACGTAATGTGGGTTCCAGACTGATGAGCTGTATTCGAGTATTGGTCTTGCAAATGTTTTGTATGCTCTAGTTATTAGTGTAGTATTACCAGAGTAAAAGCTATGTAAGATTAGGTTAACAACTCTTAACGCCTTTTTGGCTATGTAGTTACAGTGGGTTCCAGCACTTAGATCATTAGAGATGAGTACTCCAAGGTCCTTGACTGAGTTTGGATCATCAACAAGGTCTTGACTATTCAGCTTGTATTTTATTTTCTGATTTATTTTTTTTGCCAATATGTAGGACAGAGCATTTATTTGTAGAGATTTGAAGTTGCCATTTGTTTGACCATTCTGATACATAGTCAAGGTCTTTTTGAAGGGTAGCAGTATTGTCTGTGGTGTTGAATAGCTTTACATAATCAGTGAAGAGAATGCAGTTACTCTTGATATGACCACAGAGGTCATTTATGTAGAATATTGAAAAGAGTTGGTCCTAGAACACTGCCTTGGGGGACACCACTGTTGACAGGTACAGAATTTGATAGGACGCTCCCCATTTTGACCATTTGCTGTCTGTTTGACAGGAATGCTTCTATCCAGTTATGTAGGTGTCCAGAGATACCATAAGATTTTAGTTTTAGTAGAAGTTTGTCGTGTACCACTGAATCAAAGGCTTTACAGAAGTCTACGTAGATTGCATCTATTGCTTTGCCCTGTTCAAGTTGTGTAGTCCATATGTTTTTGCAGTGTAAGAGTTGCAGATTACATGATAGTTTTTTTTCCTGAAACCAAATTGTTTATTAGAGAGTAGGTTGTTTGTTTCTAAATGGAGGATAATGGATTGGTTAATAATTGATTCCATGACTTTACAGGTGATGCAACATAAAGAGATTGGTCTGTAATTTTCAAGTAGGCTGGGGTCTCCCTTTTTGAAGATGGGGAGGACCGTGGCTTGTGACCATAGGTTAGGCAAGGAGCTGGTCCTGAAAGATTTTTCAAAGATTATGCTTAGAGGTTCGGCTATGGCAGTGGATAGCTTTTTTAAGAAGTAGGCACATATTCCGTCCAGTCCAATAGATAGAGATGGTTTTAGATTGCATAGTGCTTTTTCAACATTGTCTTCTATAAAATTGATATGTATTAGATCATTGTAGTTGTCTGTGGTTCAACTAGGAAATACTGGGCATGATCCATTGCTGTTTACAAATACTGAGCCAAAGAATGTGTTAAAGAGGTTGGCTTTAATAGTGTCATTGTTGCAGTCTTTACCATTAGGTCCTATCAGGGGCAGGATAGACTTTGAGTCTTTTAGTTTGTTGTTTACAAAATTGTGGAAAGTTCAGGTGGAATTGGTGCGTAGAAGGTTTTCTTCTTGTTTAATGTGATATTGGTGCATTCAGTTTTTATCTGGTGGCATAAATTTTTGTATCAGCTTTTGAAATTGGCAACGTGACCAGATTTGTTTTTTCACCAAAGTGATTTTTTTTGGATTGAAGCTTCCTTATTGTTATGGGTAATTTGTTTTTTTCTGGTTTTGGGAATTGTTAATGGTACATATAATTTGATGACTCTTTTGACTTCAAGTGAAAATATGTTGTAATGGTCTTCTACAGTGTTGCATCCAGTGAATAGAAGTTGCCAATCAAGGGATGAGAGATCATTGTTTATAAGATCATAGTTGCCTTTTTTAAGTTATAATTGGGGATTCCATTGTTGTGATGATTTTTGTGTGGACATATGTTGAGACAAAAGTCTATCATGTTGTGGTCACTGTTGGAAAAGGGTTCTTTAATTTGTATTCCGTAAATTGAATTCAAACTATTGCAGAAGATGAGATCGAGGCAGTTGTTAAGTCTAGTGTTGTTGGTTACTAGTTGTTCTAGTCCCAGATTTCTTACTGCATTGCATGTGTGGGTTCAGTTGTACATTCGTTAAGGGTCCAGTTAATATGAGGTAAATTGAAGTCACCAAGAAAGATAAAAGCATGTGGGCAGGAAGCTGCCCATGTTAGTAGTGTATTTAGCTTGTTTGCATGTTCAATGTCATAATCAGGGGCTCTGTAAATAGTAAAAACCGAAATGTGATATTTAAAGACAGTTCACAGATTATGGTCTCTGGAATAGCAAGCTCCTGGGTAACTTGGATGTTTTTTAGATGTAGGGACTTTTTATAGAAGATAGCAACACCACCTCCTCTCTGGATTTCATGATCTGATCGGTAAACATGATAGTCTCTTACTGTGGTAATGGAGTCAGGGAGAGATGCGTTGAGCCATGTTTCACAGACAAATATAATGTCGAATTTAGCTGTATTTAGTAAGAGGAGAAATTCAGGTATTTTATTTACAAGGCTTCTTGCATTGAGTAGCTTGCATTTAAGGCCAATTGTGGTTGGAACAGAGGTAGTTAGGGGCGTGCATGCCTAGTTTTGAATGATGTTGGATTGGATGGGGTGGGGTTGAATGCGGAGTTGTGGGTTGTGTGACTTTCTTTTGATGCAATCAGCTCGGTAGTCAACTTATAGGTCCTTTTCTCCATTGTCTAGATGGTTTTTGAGTTCTTCGCGGAGTTCACATTTTGTAAGCATTTCCTCTTAGCTGGGTGTGTTCCTCGAAAAGAAATGATTCTTGAACAAAGCCTATTTGCACAGGGAGAAAGATTTCGCAGAAGTGCTGACACCTCCACATCCAAGTAATCTATCTGCTTAATTAAAGCTACACATTTATGCTTCTTCCCTGAGAGGATATTGCATCCAGATGTTTGAATTGTGCTCTCATTCCTAAAATGTTACAAAAAAACCCCACACAAGACTCAGCTTTAAGCCAGTATAATTTTTTGATTATATTCTAAGCTCTCCAGAGTTGCTGTATCAGTGAGATGGGAGGCATAGAAGTTTAATAAATAAAAATAAAAATATGATACCCCATATTTAGATACTAAAGCTGAAATACTTTGGTCACCAAATGAGAAGAGAGGACTCCTTGGGAAAGACCATGTTTTGAGGAAAGATGGAACACAAAAGGAGAAGAAGACAGCAGAGTGACTGTTGGGACCTAGGCTTTCTTAGAAATCATAAAACACAATCTTAGTTCTGGCAAAACCTCTTTTATTTCCATGGCTGTGAATTCACAGCCTGCAAGGCTTTACAAACAGTCTTTCAGGGGAATGTTGATAAACACCCATCTTATTGTATTTGGAACTATTGCAAGAGAAGTAATTGGAGAGAACTTGGAACTATTGCCAGAGAACTAATTGCCAGGCTCAGGGCAAGGCCAAACTTAACACAGAATCAAACAGAACTTTTCAAAGCTTGAACCGACCAGACAAACTAATTGCTTCCTGCAAAAGCTCACGTCCCGTTCACTTCTCTTTTATGTCCTATGGGAGGGGGCAATCATCTCTGAGGTGTGGCCTTACTCCTGAGTCGACCCTGCTTTCCCAATTGTTCTTGTCTTCTGGTAGCACTGCGCATGTGCAGGCTGGGAACCGGTTCCAGACACTCCCCCGCCTCACTGCTGTCTGAGTCTGAAGGCAGCTGATGACTGCCAGTCTGCCTTGGCCCCCTCTCTGCCTCTGATGCAGAGCCCTCATCCAAGCCTTCCTCAGCCTCCAAGACTGGTCCAGGTTTCTCCCCAACCTCCTCACTACTGTCCAACTCTGCTGCCAGCTTTGTCAGACTGAACAATAAAAATTTATGGGGCCAGCAGTTTAGCATCTCCTAATTGTTCTTTGAGAAATTTACAATAGACAAAATGCTGAAATAGCAAGAGCACTTAGACTTATATACCGCTTTATAGTGCTTTACAGACCTCTCTAAGTGGTTTACAGAGTTAACACATTGCCCCCAACAATCTGGGTCCTCATTTTACCCACCTTGGAAGGGTGGAAGGCTGAGTCAACCTTGAGCCTGGTGGGATTTGAACTGCCAAATTGTAGGCAGCTGGCTGCAGCAGAAGTAACTTGCAGTACTGCACTCTAACCACTGTGCCACAGAGGCTCTAATGAAATGCTTCTCATTTTCAAAAATTATAGAATGAATGTATCCTTAGGAACAAACTCTTAATATTTAGTGTATATACACTCACACTCACTCACACGGACACCAAGAACAGAGATGTTGGAGTATCAATATATGTTACTGTTGTTTATCTGTTAAGCAAATTCATTCATTCATTCTCTCATTCAGTTTATATAGCTACCCATCTCACATACCTGAGCCTAGATAGATTATGGTAAATATAAATAGAATAATACAATACAAAAAATAAAACACATAGCAGTCAAGCATTGTAAAGAACCATCAACACAGCCTTCAGTTGGATGAGTCTTGAGAATATTTTGAAATAGGCAGCAGAGCACACATCCTAAACATAAATGCCTACTGTTGAAATTAATTCTACATTAATTCTGCAACTGCAACGTGCAAAGATTTGCTGATAGTCAGGTGCTAGCATAGTTTCTTTTTTTGCATAGTTTGAATTTCTCTGGATGTTGAAGAGCTGTGGTTTGCAGCTAACTAATGCATAAATAGCAACTTCATCAATATTGCCTTTATGTCAGCAATAAATTCCCAGTTATAACTGTACAGGAAAAGAAATCCCAGTTCAGCTTCAGTATCTGGGGATACCATTATCAATTATGTCAGCTTTCCAGATGAACTTGAAGCTAATCCTTTTTCACTAAGTGTGAATAAACCTCTTGTAAATTCAATAAAGAATATTCCTCTGAGGGAATGTTTTTCTGCTGTGTCCTATGAATCACCTGTAGTGTTACTGTAACTACAAGAATCACAAATGGTGTCTTGTCATGAAATAAAAATCTTACTTGCCCTCTGGAATAACATCTGTCCCTGAGATTCCTCTGGTCCTCCCCCTAGCTCTGTTGAGCCCTCCAGACCTGGCTGAGCCCCCCGCTTCCCCAAGTTGGAAGGAACCATGGAGGTTGTCAAGTTTCAACTTTCTTTTCAGGTGGAGACCCTGTACCATTACAGACAAGCGGTGGTCCAGTTTCTTCCTAAAAGTCTCCAGTAATGGAGCACCCACAACTTCTGAAGGCAAGCTGCTTCACTGGTTAATTCTTCTCACTGTTAGGAAATTTCTCCTTAGTTCTCTCTTTGCTTAGTTTCCATCCATTTTTGGCCAGAGGGAGTGGCCAACTCCCATTTGGCATTGCAGTTTTTGGTGGCTGTTATTTCTCAGGACTCTTCTTTTTTAGGTTTTGTTCAGTGGTGATATTCAATTTTTTTTTTTTTTACTACCAGTTCTGTGGGCGTAGCTTGGTGGGCATGGCAGGGGAAGGATATACTGCAAAAAAAACCTTCCCTCCCCAACCCACTAACCTGTTTTCCAGCTCTGTTCACCTGTGCAGGGCAACCAAAGAAGAGCCAGCCAATCAGCTGGGACTCAATGGGAGGCAGAGAAGAGATGGGGGCAGGGCTAGTCAGAGGTGGGATTTACCGGTTCTCCAAACTACTCAAAATTTCTGCTACTGGTTCTCCAGAACCTGTCAGTGGCTGAATACCACCTCTGGATTTGTTCCCTTACCATTTCTATTTTTGGCTATGGTTGTAGGCCACTCAGAATGACCATCCATGACTGAATGGGACAGTGTATATGTCTCTCAAACAACTAAAAAAAACCCCATCCTTACTCAAGGAGGGATATAACGCGGCGAAGTAGCATCTACTTCGAGAAACAATTTTCATCTTTGCACCTTTCTCCTTTTCCAGTTTTATTACCCTTTCTGTATATTTAGCTTATTCTTATCTCTACATTTACTTCTGCCCTGTTACCCACTTGTCAAAGTTTCATTTTAATTTTATTCCTTATTTTTATTTTATGCTCCCCCTGTTGTCTAACTGAGCCTGATCTCACAAGCAGCTGGAAGGAGAGCCTGCACGGTTTTTATTTTTAATTGCAATTGTGTGTAACCATCCCATGGAGCATTGTCCTCTGTCTCTGTGACAGCGACTCATCTGCCATTGTCTAGGGGACATAACAGCAAGAAAAAGTCATCCAAACTTAAGTCAAGGAAGTATAAGAGGAAAACCAAGAATATATCCCTGCAGGAAGAATTCTGAGATAAAGAAGAACAGTAAAAACTACCTAGGCAGCCCCCTTCAGAAGGGTAGATGCAGCATGCCCACTGTATGAATTACATTCTCAGACAATAAATATGCAATACTTGATCAGGAGAGCTAAAAGCTAATACCTGTTGAGGATAGAGTACAATTATATATAGGGATGCACAAAAATCTGAACCTCCCCTGTCCTAACTCAGATATGGAGTTATTAGAGTGCAGAGGTGGTATTCAGCAGGTTCTGACCAGTTCTGGAGAACCAGTAGCGGAAATTTTGAGTAGTTCGCAAAACTGGGAAATACCACCTCAGACTGGAGGTTTTACAGTATCTTTCCCCTGCCACGCCCACAGAACCGGTAGTAAAAAAAAATTGAATCCCACCACTGCTACAGTGCCTAAAGATTGTTTACTAGTTTATCAGTTCTACATATAGTAATCTCCATTTATGACCAATTAACAGAGGCATGGTGGCTCAGCAGGTTAAGGTTGCTGGATTTGTCAACGGCAGAAGAACGTCTCTCTGTGCTCCAGAAGTTTGAGTCCTAACATTTGCCTCAGCTTCTGCCAACCTAGCAGTTCAAAACCATGCAGGAAGCAATTCGTTTGTCTGGTCGGTTCAAGCTTTGAAAAGTTCTGTTTGATTCTGTGTCAAGTTTGGCCTTGCCCTGCGCCTGGCAATTAGTTCTCTGGCAGTAGTTCCAAGTTCTCTCCAATTACTTCTCATTCCCCTGAAAGACTGTTTGTGAAGCCTTGCAGGCTGTGAATTCACAGCTATGGAAATAAAAGAGGTTTTGCCAGAAAAAATGCAAGTAGATCAATAAGTACCATCTCAGTGGGACTAAGACTAAGGGGGAAGCAAGAAACCAATCAGTGCCAGACTGGATCAAATACAAGGCAAAATACCATTGGAGAAAAAGCCCCAGATGATGCTGACACTCTCACAATATGCTGTTAGCTGTTCTGTATGCAGAACTAGTTCACCCCCTTTGGTGCACCCTGGATAGCGTGCAAGCGTGAACTGAACAAACTAGCAATCTTAGGCAACCAAACTGCTGCTCTGTAATAAAACTGTAGCCTCCTGGCTTTCATGTACCAACGCCATATGCTAATTAAATAAATAAACCAATTAACAGAAGCTAACAAGAAAGTATGTAAGGTAAACCACCTCTTGAAACAGTATATAATGCAATCATGGGAAGGAACTCCTAAGCAGGTAGCATGGAGCTGACTCATCAATGCATCCTATTCTTGTTCAACTCTGGAATAGAATAACCAAGATTCCTTTGAAGGAGACCACAATATCTATTAAGGATCCTAAAATTTGAATCTCAGAACTGGCGGCTTATTGGTTTTATTATTATTGGCTGCGTATTAGTTTTATTATACTGGTTTTATGTATTTGGTTTATTTCTAAAGCCAATTATCTTACTTTCATTAGGTAATATGAAGAGGGGAAGGGGAAGGAAAGGAAAGGAAGGGAATGGAAGGAAAGGAAGAAGGGAATGGAAAAAAGGAAGAAGGCAATGGAAGGAAAGGAAGAAGAAGGGAAAGAAGCAAGTGACATCACACCCCAAGATGATAAATTATGTACTTTATGTCAGCTGCATCTTCATGAGAAAGACCTGTAGTGGTAATATCATTGTGGCCTGTACCATTGTATGTTGTCTTATCATTATCAGATTATAAAATGCTTCCAAGGTTTTGTTAATGTAGCCCCTGCGATGAAATAGATTTAACTCACCTAGTTGGGCTTCCTGTCTGGTTTACCTGGGAGGGCTGACATCAATCTTGCAAGTCTGAAAGTACAAACTTCCCACTGTCTCTATTAACTGCTTGATCCATTATAGCAGGTGCTTGCTAAGTTTCTTTCTCTGACCGTTAAATCACTGGGGGCGCCTACATCTCATTTTTCTGGCTGTTTCCCGGGCAACCTCTCTTCCTTCCTTTCCCCAAGGTCATTCCCTCATAACCTTGATGCTTCTTTTCCTACCTAGGGGGAAGAGAAGGAGAAGGATGGAAAATGACAGAGCTACTGTACATATGTTGAGATTTCCTTATTCCTTTTGAACCTCTGGGGAGAAATGACCATCTCCCAATCAGATCAGTTTCTGACCCAGGTCTTCCTCAAATGATTGATAAAAATTGGTACAGATCAAGCTGTTCATCTTTGCATTTAAAAATTATAAATTCTGTACATGCATGTACACTTCTATTCACTGTTTTTAAGTGGTTAAAATGTCAAACCAGGAATGAGACTGGTATTATCCTGACAGGATTTTGCTGAATAATGTTTAGAAAACTGTCCAACAAAGACCAGCATCTTCTCCTCTGAAGACTAACATTGATTCTCTTCCTCTTTATTATAGCACTTGTTCTTCTGTTGTTGTCCTTCAGTTGCCAGCACTCTTAAAAAAAAGCAAATTGCAAAAGCTATTGTATATTCTGTGTTTCTTTCCTTGTTCAATATATAATAGGTTTGCAGAGCATATTATATTTTAAAGTACATATTATCATTTGTTCCTTCTCTTGCTAATATTAACAGTAGAATATTTAGCATAATTTCCATTTAATTGCTACCTGTCTCTTTATTATGAATTTCACAAAACCGGTATCTGCTTATTGATTTTCAGTAGTTGCCTAGAACAGGGGTCCCCAACCACCGGTCCGCGGACCGGTACCGGTCCGTGGAACAAGTCCTACCGGGCCGCTGGCTTGCTGGGCGCCGCCATCTTGTTTTGATGAAAAAGTGCTTCCGGTGAGCTTTTCCGGGTAGAAAGCTCACCGGAAGCACTTTTTCATCAAAACAAGATGGCGGCGCCCAGCTAATGTCGGTACCGGGCCGCGCCATAAAAAAGGTTGGGGATCACTGGCCTAGAAGGCCTTAGGACAAATCAACCTCTTTAACGTCGTATTGGCTGAAATTCTGTGTAATTTTTCAGCTCAAAAATACTTCAGTGTGATAGGTAGTAAACTGGTTATCCCCAGCATGTTACTTCCAGCATGATAATTGAAATTGTGAATATAATTGGTCCAAAACTTTGACAATGCTTCCAGTTAGTCAAGGATGGTATGATGTCCATTTGAAAGAGCTACATTGCCAGGAAGAAATTCAACATAGAGCAAGAAATGTACAGGTTATCTCCTTCCCTTTTTGAAGCTTGTCCCACCTCTCTATGTGTCTTAAAACATTGATTGTGCATTGTGGCCAGCCTGATGTGCCATTGTTAACATGACTAGTTTAATGATTGTGTGTTAGACATGCATATTTGGTACGATACCCATTGATTGGTAATTCTTAATTAGATTTTTGTCCACAAAAAGGCAAACAGGATATTTTGGGCTATGAGGTCCAAGATCTTGAAGTCATTCTTATTATGTTCATGATTTTTTTTCTTTCTTACTATACTTATCAATCTACAGCTTGAGGGAAACTATTATGGAAGGTGAAGCTGTTTAGGTGGACATGTGTGTGGCCCCAGCTCTTTTATGTTTTTAAATTGTTCTTTTTCTTTGTTGCTATTGTTGAGGATGATGTTTTTATTGCTATTTTTTAACTTGCTGTCTGGAGTTGCTGAATTAAATTTTTTTAAAAAAATAATTCATTTTTAAATTAAAAGATTAAAAAATAAAAAGGGAAGGAACAGGAAAGCATGTTGACCATTCACAAGATGTATCCGAAGCTTCTAAGTCATTGTTCTTGGATGAATGCAGCTAACTTTTTAAAAGTCTATATAATAGGTTCATTCCTGAATCCAGAAAAGGAATCATTTTATCGAAATCAGCACTGTCATGCACAATTACTTCCTACCACAACAGGAAAGGACTAAGAAGAAGCTACAACACTTATCACCTCTCTCTCCCTTTAATATTCAGAAGGCCTGAGGCTACCACTAAAAATTCCATCAAAAATAGTTGCTTCACAAAATATAGATATTTACCATTCATATCTTTGCTATCCAATCTCTAGAGTCTTATCTAGGCTGCTTATATTTAGCCTAACTTCTTGGCTATTTAGTTTTTGTCTGTCAACATTCATATGTCAAGATTCGTTGTTGTCTATCGAAGGCAAAAATAAACTTTTGAAACAGATTCCCGTGATGTAGATTCTCTTTCCTTGTTCACTTTCCTCCTCCTTTCCTTGCATCGGCCATACATTTCTTGACCATTGATCTCAACAAGAGCGTCTTTCCTCTACCTTCAATTGTGCCTTTATTCAAACAGAAAGTGATATTGGGAGGTGTGGTGAAGAGAGAAGATAAAGTTAGAAAAATGCAGAAAGTGTTCTGTATTTGCATTCTTGTAACCCTGCGTTCTGATTGGCTAAAGCGCACAGCATTCGGATTGGTCGAGTGCGCAGCACTGATTGGCCATTACGAAGCAACCGCGATTGGCCGAGCCGATCGCGGGAGATTCGAACGGCTGTCATTGGCTGGGGCGCCCTGTGCAAGACCTATATAAGCCGCCACCGATCCAAGCCAAGCAAGCTGATCTACCTTCAATAAAAGGAGCTGTAAAAGTCACTTGCCTCGCGTCTCTTATTGGGACCGATCTACCAATATAACAGAAAGTTCCTAAGTTCTTCCTTCTGCCTCCTCCACTTCTGAAGGTAATCTGGCAAAAATTATTTATTCATCAAATTTATATGGCCACCCATATCATAAGAAGTTAGTCTGGGTAGCATAAATTAGGTTCTTGGTGCCATCTCTGGGCCTTCTCTACATGTGAGTCCTGGAGGATCTGTTACTCCTTTTAATCTCAGGATTTTTATTAAGTTTCACTATAACATATATACATACAGGAAAAAGAAGTTAGAAAACTAAGAGAAAGAACAATTTTAATGAGAAAGAGAAACTAATTGGTGACTTCGACATTTTTCAGTGCAGGAAAATACAGGAAAAATTGTAACCTCAAATCTTTGGCTTTACATTTTGCAACATTTCAAGCCATTTCTATAATAACAAAATCATAACCTAAAATTTGAAAAAATCTTTTTTTTTTTCAATTTTGAGCAAAAAGTTTAGGAGCATTTCCAAATAGAAACAAAACTAGATGAGTCCTTGCTGCTCTCTAAACTTGCAAGATGTTATCCAAACTAAGTAACATCATCAATGCAAATATTCTCCTTTATCAGTATCACACAACTAGATAAATGCTTTTCTTTAATTAAAACAATCAGTCCCACCATCTCTACTAAGTTATCTACTTTATCATCTACTTTGCCGTTGTGGGAATTAATGGCAACTGCTACTCCTGTAAAGAGACCCTGATACTACCTGACCTATTTAGTATTTCAAAAGTCAAAAGCAGACTTGATTCTCTACTCGACTGTTGTGGCCTCCAGCGGCCAAATTGGAGGAGGAGGAGGAGGAGGAGGAGGAGGCAGCATGGGAGCCAGGGTCAGCATCAAGGCAACCTGGAAGCTCCGAAGGGGAAGAGGGAATGGATCTGGCAGAGAGAGAGAGAGAGAAAGAGAGAGAGAGAGAGGTCCATCAGCCCTCAGATGGAGAGTCAACAGCCCCCAGGTCTGGAGGTGGCTGATGAGGAAGAGGAGAAACAGCTGGTGGCTGATGCATAGATGAGCAGAATGCAGAGGAAAGGAGAGCAGTGGAAATCTATGGGCCGATCCTTGGGAAGGAAGAGCCACCACTGCTAATGAAGCCCCACCCTAGCTCTGGGGATAAAAGGCAGGGGGTGGAGATGAATAGATGTGGCAGAACCATTCATCTTTTGGATGGACGGACTTGTTAGGCTGCATTGAGAGAGAAACATTTGCCAGGGCTGTCAGCACTCCTAATAAAGGAATCTTTGAGTTAACTTCAGAGGGTTTGTCGTGTTTGGGGAGTGGGTCAGAACATTGATTTTTGAAATCACATGGCTATCAGGGAAAGTGTCCTTTTCCAAACTCTCACCAAGTGTTAACAACCAATGAGTCATAAATTTAGCAAGGTTCAAGCAGTACCAGTTCAAACTTTTTATTGGTGGTGAAAAATAGAACCGTTTACCAAGAACCAATTTCTCAATTTCTTCCCCCAAAATGCTTAACTTATGTCTTTAGGTTTTTAATCCTAAACATATAAAGAACAAAAGGAATACTATAATTCACTTGAATCGTCTTGAAAGCCAGTGAAACTTCAACAGCCTTTTGCATTAATTAGCTTTGGGGGAGTGACAATAGGATACGCTGAATTTTTCATAAATTTCCACTGTATACTCCTGTATGAACAATATGTCTTTTAAAAAGCTAACTTCTCAAAGAAGCTCCCTATAACCAAAGTAAATTGTTCAGGCACATTGTTGATTCTGTTTATACATGAAGTTACCCTAATATACCCATTTGCTGTAATTTGCACCAATTTTATTTTGAAAGAGGATCTGAAAAGGAAATATTGAAGGAAGGTTGAAAGAAACAGCAAAACACAGCTAAACGCTTCACAATTATCAGATTGCAATGAACATTGATTTCTTTTAGGTATTTTCCGTGGAAATTTGTCAAGGGCAAGATTGATTCTCTTATTTATGGCATTATTACCTCAGCATAGCTAAACCCTATCGGTGCATTTCACCATTCTTTTTAACGTTTGTCTTGCAGTGGCAAATGAGCATAATTTTGAGAACTCCTACCTAGCTGTTGAGGAACAAAGGAAGACCTTAAACCTTTTTTTTCCCCCAGGCAGTGTGTTTTTCTAAAGGGGTTAAAGGAGTGGATATCATTGTTATAGTAATAACTAGCTAGAGAAATTAACTGGAATAAAATAATAATACCAGAAATACTGTAGCTCTTTTCATGTATGTATGTATGTATGCATGTATGTATGTATGTATATATCTATATCTATATCTATATCTATATCTATATCTATATCTATATCTATATCTATATCTATATCTATATCTATATCTATCTATCTATCTATCTATCTATCTATCTATCTATCTATCTATCTATGGATCTTTGGTTATTCGGGTTTTCTCCCACATAAAATTGGAAGTGTCTAGGTGACGTTTCGATGAAGTCTCATTCATCATCTTCAGGCTTGTGTCTTCAGCTTTGTGCTTCTGGGAGTAATGTGAGCTTGCAGCTGCTTCTTCCTTTTAACTGCTAGTGGGGGTCTGACTTGATTGGGTGGGGGCTTGGCTCTGTTCTGATTGGGTGGGGGTGTGTTCTCATGGGTTGGGGTTTGGCTGTGTTCTGATTAGTTGGGGGGGTAAACAGATGGCCATCATTTATGAGGAAGCTAGGTTTCATCTGGGTGCCTGGTTGGGGTGTGTTTGAGCTGGAGGTATCGGGGGTGGGGGGGTCTGTTTGTGCCCAGGTGTTTGCTTGGCTTGTGGTGTGGAGATCTTTTTGTTTGTGAGTGCAGGCTTCCAGATAGTTGACAGTCTGGTGGAGTCATCTCTTCTATTCATGCTTTCAGGTCTTTTTTTCAATCTATATGGCTTCTCTGATAATTCTGTAGCTGGGGTTCTCGTTAGAGCCGTTCGGATCATCCAGAGAGTGGGAGGTGCTTCAGTCTGCGTCATTGAAGGCTGAGCTTAATTACTGAGAAACGCTCCGCCCTCCATCACGTGGCTCCCTTGCGTTCCCCAGTTTACGCTCAGCCTTCGTGAGATTAGGCTGTGTATTTTTCCACTCCTTGGCCAATTCAAGCAAACTCATTATCAACAGCAAACTCCTTATTATTTCAGGTTTGCCTTTTATTTCTTGGGTCTCCCTTACCCTCTGCGCAATTGGGGTAGCTGTAGCAGGGGAGCGCGTTCTTCGCCCCAAGGGGGGATAGAGAGAGGGCGGCTTTCGCGCTCCGGCGCCAATCCTCCCCCCCCCATTCGACTCCTTTCCTGCCGCTTCTTCGCGCCGCACTTGTAGCGGCTCCATTTGATCGCGCTGATAAGCGCAGCTGGTGTTCCCCCCCACCATGAACGTCGATCGCCCAGAAAGGGGCGAATTTTGCTTGGCTGCCTCTCTCGGCCTCTAAACTTGCCGGAGAGGCTTAGTCTTGCCCTGAGCGGCCCGTTCTTAAAGGGATCGTGGGCGGCCGCCATTTTGGACGCTGCCACGTGTTTCGGGCGCCTTTCTAACTGGCCTCATTGCGGCTGCGAAGGGACTAGGTTTCGAGTCACAGGCCTTCCAGCCTGTGGGAACTTATTGCACATTATTAAATATTGACAAACTTGTTGGCTTCCGCAGCACGCTCAGGGCAGGGAATTGCAGCCTATCCCTCCCGGTTGTTGCCTGGGAGCTCCAGCTGCCAGAGGCCTCACTCCAGCCTCAGGTGTTCATTTGGCGAATTGGAGATTTTTTCACATCAATATCTGGGGTCACTCCCTCCTGGGAGCGCTGAACCAGGTCCCTGATTAATATTTGTCAGAAAATTATTATTAATAATAATAATAATAATAATAATAATAATAATAATAATAATAATAATAATACATAATAATAATACATAATTATTATTTATATATACATAATTATTGGTATATGACAATAATACATTAGCAATACTAATTGGATTATATATATTAATTATACGCACGCGTATATTTATATTAATAATTATAACAGAATAATATTGTAGAATATACATATCTAAATTCCAAAAGGGGGCGTGGGCCAGCTGAAAGGACACCCGGCCTTTGTTGTAGGTCGAACCCTTGGTGAGCCAACTGCCTTAGATTGATACTATAGTCCTTTCTTCTATAATGGCAGATGACAATTCCACTAGAGGCCCTTCCTTGAAGGCCAGATCTAAATCCTACCACCTGCGCAGACAGACTAAGGAAGCCTCTAAGGAAACTTCCAAGGCTTCTCAGAGAAACGCCCTAAGGCGTCATAGGGCACTGGAGAAAGAATTTGACAGGCGATCTAGAGAGGCACAACCAGTGCCCCCAGCCCTCCCACCCTCCGTTCCTTCTACCTCCAGACACCCCCTCCCTCCTCCAGATTGCCTTTCCCTCTCCAGGCGCAGCTCATCCCAGGGACACCAGGTCCCTGAACCAACGACCAGACGGACGCCCGAAGCCACATTCATGCCCACGGCCGCTGGTCTGCGCCAGGAGGAGGCCACCACAGTCGAGATCCCTGCGTACATGCAGGCATGGATGGAACGGGCTATCCGCCAGGGGATAGCAGAGGGCCTTCAACAGATGTCCAGGTCCGCCCCCCCCTCGATGGCACCCGAACACGACTCGCCATCAGTCAGGTCCTCGCCTAGATTGGACCCTACTCATGGTCAGGTACCTTTACAGGGGGACAGTCCTCTCCCAGAAGGGGAACGGGAGGAGGCTATAGAGGACCTGGATCGGTTCGGGGAGGAGGAGGAATTTGAATGGGGATCTACACTACAAGGGGAACCCCTATCGGAGATAGACCTGATGGAAGGGGACATCTCCGAGGACGAGGGCCTCACTCCCGATCAACCCACCTTTGTGGGCCTGTTCAAGCCACACATGTTTAAATCGCTTCTATTTAAGGCCAAGAACATTTCTGGCCTGTCTGTTCAGTCCTCCTTGGCTCTCCCTTCCCCGGCGGAGGGACAAGAAAACGCCATTTTTAGGTAGCCCGTGGTGGAGGCGGAGGTTATTCCGGCCCCACCCATATTTTACGACCTAGTATCAAACCAGTTGGACTCTACAAGGGCCCCTCCTGCCCCATCCAGCCAGGACAAGAGGTTCTTTAACCTCGAGTCGAGCTTCCGCAACCTGCTTAACACTCCCAAGGTAGATGAGCCCATCGTTGGCTTAGCATCCTCGTCCTCCCCCAGTGATCCCCTGGAGGCTCTGAAACCCGAGGACAAGAGGTCCGAACTGGCTTTACGTAGGGCTCATTAGGCTGACACCTGGGCCATTAGATCGGCTACGGCCACTTCATTCTTCACCAGGTCCTCGATCCGGTGGCTCCGCCAACTGAAACAGCATGTTCCCCCCTCTAACACAAGGGCACATCAGGACATCGCAAAATTGACGGCCGCAGCAGAATTCTCGGCCGACGCCACCTACCACACGGTTAAGTTCTCCGCCCGAGCAATAACCTCTCACGTTACAGCTCGCCGCCTGCTCTGGCTCAAACATTGGCAGGCGGATGTAAAAAACAAGGTTAAGTTGGCCACTGCCCCCATTAAGGGGGACAAACTATTTGGCACCGCCCTGGAGCCATTGCTATCCGAAACCCGAAGCAAGAAAAAATTTCTCCCTCCCCTTTTTCGGAGGTCAGAGTCAAGAGCCTCTCAGCCATTTCGGAGAGGTTCCTCCCGACCTTTCTACCAGTCTCCTTTCTTGCCCAGGTATCCGAGGCCCCCCTCCTTCCGGCCATTCCAGCCCCAGGATCGAGCCGATCCGGGCGACAGGAACAGGAGGGGCAGCAACTACAGGCGTCCCTTCAGGGGTTCAGGAGGGAAGCCTTTCCGGCGCACCAGATAGATCCCGTCCCTCCCTTCCCATCGGCGGACGCCTCAAGCACTTTGCCGACCGATGGGATTCCTCCACTTCCGATGCCTGGGTCCGAGACACCATCAGACTTGGTCTCACGCTTGAATTCCAGTGCGCCCCCCCTGACTTCTTTATGGCATCCCCCCCCTCGAGGGATCCCACCAAACGCAACTTAATGGATTCAGCTATCCATCATCTCCTCAACATACATGCCATTCAACCCGTCCCACCATCTCAGCGGGGGTAGGGGTTTTACTCCCACCTTTTCTTGGTCCCCAAATCCTCAGGTGGATGGAGGGCTATCCTAGACCTGAAACACCTTAACCGTTACCTAATCTACCGCAGGTTCAAGATGCACACCCTACAGTCCATTCTACTGGGCATCAGGCAGGGGGACTGGCTATCCTCCATAGACCTTTCAGAGGCGTATCTTCACATACCAATCCGGCCCTCCCATTCCAAATTCCTCAGGTTCTGCTACAACCATCACCACTTCTAATATGTGGCCCTTCCCTTTGGGCTGGCTGGCCTCTGCCCCGAGAACCTTCACTAAGGTCCTCGCGGCTCTGGCGGCCCATCTCAGGAACCTCCCGGTTCGTCTCCATTGTTACCTGGATGACATCCTCATCCTGTCTCACTCCAGACCCCAAGCAGAGAAGGATATCAGAGCTGCTCTCTCTGTCCTCCTAGACCATGGGTTCCTAGTTAACTGGCAAAAGAGCCAACTGTTACCATCTACACGGATCACCCACTTGGGGGCCGTCATTGACTCAGTTCAGGGAAAAGTTTTCCTTTCCTCTGAGAGATTCCTTAGCATCCAGGAAACCGTCAAACATATCAGACAATCAAGGAAGGTAACAATTTTAGAATTGTCTAAATTACTGGGTAAAATGGTCTCATGTATCTCCATTGTTCCCTGGGCCCGTTTACACACCAGATCCCTACAGTGGTTCCTGCTCCCGTTCCAAAGGACCGGCAGAAGCAATTCAAAGGCCACGGTCAAGGTGCCTTCAAGGGTCCTCACGTCTCTCCTCTGGTGGACCAGTCCCGCCATCAACAAGGGCCATTGCTTCAAGGAGCCCCAACGCCTCGCCCTCACCACAGACGCCAGCCTGTCCAGATGGGGCGCTCACATCCACTCGCTCTCAACACAGGGCAGATGGTCACAGGTAGAACGGGAATGCACTATAAACTGGTTGGAACTCCGCGCCATCCACCTGGCCCTGCGCAACTTCCTCCCTCATGTACGCGGGCGGCATGTCCTTATATTTACGGACAACGTCACCGCCAAGGCCCATGTCAACCAGTCCATACGTTTGATGAGAGAGGCCAAGCGCCTCTGCCGTTGGGTGGAGCGCAACCTCCTCTCCCTCAAAGCCGAACACATCTCAGGGGACTCAAACACCCAAGCAGATTGGCTAAGCAGGACCACGGTGGACCAGTCCGAGTGGCGCATCCACCCGTCACTATTCAGGGAGGCGACCAGGATGTTCGGTCTCCCGTTAGTAGACCTCTTCGCATCCCCGCTCAACACGCAACTCCCCAGGTTTTTCTCGAGGTACCCCTGGCCCACAGGGCTTCTATATGCATTCCCTCCATTAGCCCTGGTCCCCAGAGTCATCCAGAAGCTCATCTCCGAGAAAGCAGAGCTGATTCTAGTGGCACCCTACTGGCCCAGACGCCCATGGTTTGCAGACCTCCGCAACTTATCGGTGGCCCCTCCCTGGAAAATCCCCCTGAACAGGATATCACTGTCTCAGGGGCCCCTCCAACACCTGGATCCTCAGTGGCTCCAGTTAGCCGTTTGGAGGTTGAGCGGGAACGTCTAAGAAAGGAGCAGTTTTCTGACCAAGTTATTGATACCATTTTGGCCACCAGGCGGCCCTCAACAACCCGAATATACAATGCCACTTGGAATAGTTTCTGCAAGTGGTGCCATAGTTGCCAGGTCAACCCGCTCTCACCCTCCATCGCTCAAGTTTTGGAATTCCTCCAAGAGGGCCTGAGGAAAGGTCTTTCCCCGAACACCCTGAGGCCTCAGGTCTCAGCCCTCTCAACTGTCATTGCCTGTGACAATCTGAGTTCCCTTTCCCTCCACCCTCGCATTAGGGCATTCCTCAGAGGAGCCACTAACTTGTGTCCCCCAATCGTACACCGATACCCTACCTGGGACCTCAATAAGGTCCTTGTGTCCCTTACTAAACATCCCTTTGAGCCCCTCAGGGAATCCTCACTCCAGTTCCTAACATTCAAAGTCATGTTCCTGGTGGCCATTACTTCGGCTCGCCGAATATCAGAGATAGCGGCCTTGTCGGTGAGGAAGGACCTTTGCATTTTCCATGCCGACCGGGTGGTTCTCCAGCCGGACCCTACCTTCTTGCCCAAGGTCAACTCAGCCTTCCACAGGGCACAGGAACTCACACTTCCGAACTTCTGTCCCAATCCCTCGCGGGAAAGGGAGAAACTTTGGCACACCCTGGACGTGAGACGGGCCCTCCGCATTTACATTAAGCGTACTCAGCCCTTCAGGAAGTCCGAATCCCTATTCCTTTCCTTTCAGCCCAAATCATTAGGCCACAAAGTGTCCCCTTCAACCATAGGCCGCTGGATTAGAGCTACTATTTCCAAAGCTCATTTGTCCCAGGCTCCGCCGGTACCCAGCGGAATAACAGCACACTCCACCAAAAGTGCAGACACCTCGGCAGCTTGGCCCACCCAGGCTCCAATTGCTGATATTTGTTGGGCGGCCACCTGGGCCTCCCCATCTCCCTTCATTAGAAATTATAAGATCGACATATTTGCCTCGGCGGAGGCTTCGTTTGGTAGACGAGTCCTCCAGCAAGTCCTCAAGGAACCGCAGATATTACCGAACCAGACGGAGTCCCTCCCGTAGGACAGCCAAGCTTTGGTATGTCCCACTCTCTGGATGATCCGAACAGCTCTAAGGAGAATGGGCGTTGGTCCTTACCTGACACGCCATTTCTCTTCGAGCCGTGAGGATCATCCAGCCCCACCCTTATTATTTCACCGTCTGGTGGGGTCTTGTTTCAGCCAATGAACCTTTTTTAGTATAGTAGGATGAAAGCACGATCTTCTCTTCACTCTCGACTTTGCGTAAACTGGGGAACGCAAGGGAGCCACGTGATGGAGGGCGGAGCGTTCCTCAGTAATTAAGCTCAGCCTTCAACGACGCAGACTGAAGCACCTCCCACTCTCTGGATGATCCTCATGGCTCGAAGAGAAATGGCGTGTCAGGTAAGGACCAACGCCCATTTTCTATAGTGGCTAGGGTTTTGGTGCCATTGAAGTCGATGCTATGTTGCTTTCATGTGTTGGACTAGTGAGGAAGTGTGTTCCAGCTTTTTTACTGCTTTTTTCTGTTCATCCACGCGGATACTTATTCTTTTATTGGTCTGTCCAATGTATGTGGCAGGGCATGATGCGCAGGGGACTTCATATATATGCCTTGGTTTTCCAGGTCAATTTTAACTTTGGGGTTTCTTAGGATGGCTGCTATTTTTCTGTCTGTTTTGAAGGCAGTCTTGATGTGATGCCTGTGTAGTATCTTGCTGATTTTTTTCTGTAGTACCTCTTATATACGGCAGGACAGCTGTTCCATAGGTCTGTTCATCTTCTAGGTCTTAAGAAAACTTAAGAAAACAAATATCAAACCTCTACGGGGAGGAAATAAACAGCCAGATCAAAACCTACGAGAAACTGGAAATTAAAAGAGCAGGAATACTATGTGACCTCCAATTCCTACGCAGCTGCAGAGACAACAATACTACACCAACCTGCTTCAAATTAACATTTCATCAAAGCACAGCAGCCACTAAACGTATCCTGAAAAGAACTGAAATAGCTCTACTAAGGAACGAGCTCCACAGTAAGAGATTCCGATTAGATCAGTTAAACAAAGATTTGCTAGCACTACACCTGGAACTGAGCAGCAAAATCCACCCTCTACTTTGGGACAAGATAAAACAACTTACAACTTGGAGAGCTGATTCTGAAGGCATTTACAAACAGGAAAAATTATTGAAAAAACTAAAGAAATTAGAACATGACAAGAAAACCCCCAACAACTCACAACAACACCTGAAACAATTAGTGCACAACGTTTACAACAGAGAACTCACCAAAACAGAAACAGATGTCCTAACCAAAGGATTCAATTATGCTATAGCACCCCAAAAAATCCCCACAGAATCCATCATATGTGCAGTAGAATCCAGCCTAACTAAATTAAATACAGATGAAGCTGATAAAATAAGACACCAAGTTACCAACATCTTATGCACAAGCAAACCACCCAAAAGCAACTTGCAGAAAAATGAAATTAAAGCACTACAAACCCTGAAAAGAGATAGCAGCATAATCATCCTCCCAGCAGACAAAGGGAATGCCACTGTAGTAATGGACAGAAAAGACTACGAAACAAAATTGACAGACCTACTCCAAGACTCCACATACAAACCCATAAACACAGACCCAACCACATATCTGGAAAAATTAACCAAGAAGAAAATTATAACCAGCCACATAAGCAAAGAGATCCAACACACGATCATATCCAGAGAGAAATCTTCCAGATGCCCCAAACTATACGGCCTCCCAAAAATACACAAAGAAGGCATACCTCTCAGACCCATAGTCAGCTCCAGAGGAGCATCACTACAAAACCTAGCTAAACACCTAGCAAAAGAGCTACAGCCCCATGCTGAAACAGCAGCTTCTCATGTAAAAAACTCATACCACTTCTTGGAAATGATCAAAGAGCTACACGTGGAGCAAGAAGATCTGCTTGTAAGTTTTGACGTGGTTTCACTATTCACTCAAGTCCCGATAAAAGAGACCCTTGAAATCATCAAAAATAAATACCAACCAGCTAAACACCTCATGGAACTAACAGAACACTGCTTAACCAACACATATTTCATATACAAAGGACAAAGATACAAACAAATAGAAGGAGCTCCCATGGGATCACCACTGTCACCTGTCATTGCAAACCTGTTCATGGAAGAATTCGAATCCAGAGCCCTGGCCAATGCCATCCTCAAACCCAAACTATGGTTAAGATACATCGATGACACATTCGTGATTTGGCCCCATGGACAAGAAAACCTAAACAATTTCCTAACACACCTAAACAGCGCACACCCCAAAATCAAGTTCACCATGGAAACAGAAACAAACAAACAACTACCATTCCTAGATGTACTAATCTACAAAAAAACAGATGGCACACTAGGACACACCATATACCAGAAGAAAACACACACCAACCGCTACCTCAACGCCCAATCCCACCACCACCCAGCACAGATAAACTCCGTGGCTAAAACACTAATTACCAGACAAGACACACATAATTGGCAGACAAGACACACATTAAGACTGAACTATGCACCCTGACTAAAATATTGACAGCCAACGGCTTCCACAAAAGCAAAATCACCAACTTGATCCACAAAAACACACTGAGACATAATAGAGACCCAGAAGATGAACAGACCCATGGAACAGCTGTCCTGCCCTACATAAGAGGCACTACAGACAAAATTAGTAAGATACTATACAGACACCACATCAAGACTGCCTTCAAAACAGACAGAAAAATAGCAGCCATCCTCAGAAACCCCAAAGACAAAATTGACCTGGAAAACCAAGGCATATACGAAGTCCCCTGTGCATCATGCCCGGCCACATACATTGGACAGACCAATAGAAGAATAAGCACCCGCCTGGATGAACACAAAAATGCAGTCAAAAAGCTGGAACACACTTCCTCACTAGTCCAACACATGGAAGCCACAGGTCATAGCATCAACTTCAATGGCACCAAAACCCTGGCCACTATAGAAAACCCTAATCACAGAATCATCAGAGAAGCCATAGAGATTGAAAAAAAGACCAGAAAGCATGAATAGAAGAGATGATTCCACCAGGCTGTCAATCATTTGGAAGCCTGCACTCACAAACAAAAAAATCTCCACACCACAAGCCAGGCAAACACCTGGGCACAAACAGATCCCCCTGATACTTCCAGCTCAAACACATCCCAACCAGGCACCCAGATGAAACCCAGCTTCCTAACTAATGATAGCCGTCCATTTACCCGAAGCCAAGCTGCACTAAAAGCCTCCAATAAAGCAACACAATGCTGCCAGCCAATCAAGATACAAAAAGAGCCAAAAAACAGACAGAGGATATTAGAGACACCAATCAAGCAGAACACAGCAAACTCCGAGACCAATAAACACAGACCAAGACTCCCAACCAATCAGGATGAAGAAAAAACCATTCTGGCACAGCAATAGGCTGCCCCAAATTTAAATCTGAAACCACTGTAAAAGTCTGACTCACAGACGGACACAATACAGAAGCCTGATGATGGCAGATGAGATTCTGCTGAAACGTTGCTACAACTTTAAAAGAACAACTACAATGACGTGGGAAAATACCCGAACCAAGCCGAATACCATATATATATATATATATGTGTGTGTGTGTGTGTGTTTGTGTGTGTGTGTGTGTGTGTGTGTGTGTGTGTGTGTGTATTCTTAAGTTTTCGTGGGTACTTACATGTATGGTATTCAGCTTTGTTCAGGTATTTTCCCACATCATTATAGTTGTGCTTTTAAAGTTGTAGCAACGTTTCGGCAGAATCTCATCTGCCATCATCAATACAGAAGCCTGATGATGGCAGATGTGATCGGAGCTGCCGTCTCTCTATAAATACTGGTGGTGGGGGCTGGTGTGCTGGGCTGGTTGGCTGCGCTGCTGCCTCTTGATTGATTGATGGAGTTGATGTTGGTATAATGGGCTGTGTGATGGCCTTGTGAGTTTTGTTGTGGAGATATCGTGGATCTTGTGTTGTAATCTCCTGGGTTGTTTGTTTTGTAGTGATCTTTTTTTCCATTAGCCTCTTGTGTTTTAACAGCTTGGGTAATGGGTTGTGTAATGGGCTTGCGAGTTCTTTTGTTGTGGTATCCTGGGTCCTGCGTTGTAATCTCCTGGGTCGTTTGTGTTTTGATCTCTTTTCCATTACCCTCCTGTATAGTAACGACTTGGGTAATGGGTTGTGTGATGACCTTGTGAGATTTATTGCTGTGGTATCCTTGGTCTTGTGCTGTGATATCCTGGGTCATTTGCTATGTTGCAACTTCTTGAGTTCTTGAGGTGTAATTTCCTGGGTTTTCTGATGTGATATCCTGAGCGGGTGGCTATGATGTAGCATTCTGGGTTTTAGTCTGGCTTCGAGTTTGGGGTCTGGGTCTGTGTTCTTGGTGTGTGTCAGCTTGTTTGGTTTTGGGGTCGGGGGGTGCGACAGCTGACGAAGCAGCTGTGGTCTGTTTTCTGGATGGTGGTTGTCCTTCATTTATAGGATGGGCTTGGGCCTGGTTCTGATGAGGGGGATTGGCAGTGGTGTCCCGTGTTGTTTTGGGTTTGGTGTTGGTTTTCGTGGCTGGGACTCGTTTGTTGGTGAGGGCTAGCTTCCAGATGTCTGGTAGGCGGGAGGTATCGTCCCGTCTATTCATGTTATGGGGGTGTTTCTCTATCTCGATGGCTTTCCTGATTATTCTCTTGCTGGAGTGTTCAGTGTTGGATATTCTCCAGCAAGAGAATAATCAGGGAAGCCATTGAAATAGAGAAACACGATGAAACACGATGGAGTTCCAGAAGACCATTCCTGAAATTCTCTGTACATAATTGCATTCAAAAAAAATTTGGTGGCTTTGACTGCACCACAAAGGATAGACAAGGCCCTGGGAATCATCATTGGTGGAACTAAATCTCAATGTCGCTGCAAGATAAACTTAAAATAATGTTCAGATCTTTTCTCACAGCCATTATCCTAGAATAGAATAGAATTCTTTATTGGCCAAATGTGATTGGAATTTGTCTTGATGCAAATACTCTCAGTATACATAAAAGAAAAGATACATTCACCAAGAGTCAAAAATCATAAGATACAACACTTAATGATAGTCATAGGTACAATAAGCAATCAAATCCTACTAGGAAACAGTCAATATAAATCGTAAGGATAAAAGTGACAAAGTTACAGTCATACAGTCACAAGTGGGAGGGGATGGGTGATAAAGAGTGATGAGAAGATTAACAGTAATAGTAGTGCAGACTTTGTAATAGTTGAACAGTGTTGAGGGAATTATTTGTTTAGCAGAGTGATGGCGTTCAGGAAAAAAACTGTCTTTGTGTCTTGTTGTTCTGGTGTGCAGTGCTCTATAGCATCATTTTGAGGGCAGGAGTTGAAACAGTTTATGTCCGGGATGTGAGGGGTCTGTAAATATTTTCACAGCCCTCTTTTTGACTTGTGCAATATACAGGTCCTTGATGGAAGGCAAGTTGGTAGTAATTGTTTTTTCTACAGTCCTAATTACTCTCTGAAGTCTGTGTCTGTCCTGTTGGGTTGCAGAAGCAAACCAGACAGTTATAGAGGTGCAGATGACAGACTCAATAATTCCTCTGTAGAACTGGATCAGCAGCTCCTTGGGCAGTTTGAGCTTCCTGAGTTGGCGCAGAAAGAACATTCTTGGTTGTGCTTTTTTGATGATGTTTTTGATGTTAGGTGAATACAAGGAAGAGATTGACATATATTAATAGGAGTTTGACAGATGAGTAGCTTTGGCACTCTCAAATTGACAAGCCTTCTGAGCAGTAGAACAGTTAAGCTTTGATTTAGTTCTACCTATTCATGGAGGAAAACATGATATCTGAGAATTCCTTGGCTCTGCTTATTCCATACAAAGTCAAAATCAGGCTCCAAAGAAGGTGAAGAGACCAAAACATCTCCATCTTTTCTTCCTTCATTTCCTGTTTCTGGACTCTGTATTTATTTAAAGAAAAAAAAAATCATTTTTTGCAACAAAACTGAATTTAGATTTTCATAATTGAAGTAAGGTGACAACTCAACTGAGAGCTGATCACAATCCAATAAAGTTCCCTTACTTTGAAGACAGTGCTTCCAATTAAACATAATAATGAAATATCCCATTATTTCTTCTTCAGAAGCTTAACTTTTAGTGAAAAAAAAACTCCTCCTGTTGCCCAGATTTCTTTTTTGGGGACTGTAAGTTCATGAGAAAGTTTTCCAGAGTAGGTAAAAGTAAGTAAGCAGATTGCAAATTATATAAATAATAGAAAGTGATACACTCTCTAAAATACTGTTTTTAACAGTTTCACTGATTCATCAAAGACCTTATCTCTGTCCTCAATTAATATACCTTTTTTCCTGAGTAGTTGGATTAAATTCTCCTTTGGCAACTTTGGAAAACATTTATGAACCTATATTCTTCAGCACAATATTGGTAAGAACTTGGCATACAAGGGAGAGGTTCATGAAATGCTTATGAAAATGTATTTTATTCTGTACTCAAACAACAACATATTCAATATAATCTTTGTCAGAATAAGAGGAATAACCAAACTTGCCTGGAATTGTATTATAGCTGGGGAAAAAATATATCGAAGAGAACCAAACAATGCGACCTGTAACCTATTCAGACATACAATTTACAGTGTAATGAAGTGTAAATGGGAAGAACAAGGATTTAACTATCTTCTGATGTCAACTTCAGCACCTTTCACTCATTAAGAGTGAATTTTGTTGGTGTATCCATCTTAAATATCCCTCAACATTCCTGGAAATTTAGAAAACAGACCTTGGTTGTAAAAAGTGGTGCTTAGTTCAGTCTGTTTTTAATTACTGCTTCGTTCTGAGTGTTAAATGGTACCTATTTGTATGAGACAATGGCTGCCTTCTTTGGCTGTTGACTCTTCAAAATGTACCTCACAGACTATGCTTTTATTTGTTCCTTCATTTAACAAATATTACTTATTAATATTCCTCAGCAGTCAGATCTGGATGGCAGAGTATTAATATAACATTTTTTAAAAATGAAGTTCCTGTTCTACTTGAGTTACTCAGTAAATATTTGGTAATCTATCTTGATACGTTCCTGTCTGTCAAGGATTGTTGCTTGCTTAATGCTTCTACTTGAAAAGCAGAAATAGCAACACACAAAGCTACTTTCCTGTAATTTTAAATCCCTTCTTTCTTAATCAGTTTGGAGGCCACACTTCCCCCTATTTTCAAATCCCCTGGTGGCATGAGCAATTATAAGCTGCATGGGGCATTTACTTTGGTGTAAATGCATAATGATGCTGAAAATGAGATGAAAATATGCCAGAGCTAAATTGATCCAGGGCAAGAATAAATTTTATACATGTTTATATTTATATGTCTCTCTCTCTCTCTCTCTGTGTGTGTGTGTGTGTGTGTGTGTGCACGCACACGTACACACACTGAAGTTTTAATTCAAAGTGGGTTAGAAGATTATCACCCAGCACAATTAATTCCACAGGGTTGCTCTGCCAGTGAGATGGCTGGTCTTTAAATTTGATACTGGTATGTAAATAAATAAGTAAATAAAATTTGTCACAGGATCACAGAACCAAGAAAAGGAAAGGATCTCCACAAGTTCCTGCACTGTCGTAGCCCTTCTTCCAGCCAGCTAACCGTAGAACTGCCCACCCTCAAGCTATTCAGACATACCATTTAAGGTGGACAATGTGCCATATGCAGATGGAAGAGTCATATGAGATCTCTCTGTTACTCACTAAGATGAGCTTCAGACTCAATGTCCTTCTCCCATTCTTAGGTTCTAGAAGGTTCTGGGACCGTCCATATTTTCATTGACCTGCAGCAAACCATTAAAGTCATCATCATCATCATCTTTTAATGACCCCATAATCCCTTGCGGGGTAGAGTCTGGAAACTAGCAGAGTGTTTAATGGCCAGATGCTCTTCCTGTTGCCAATGTGGAGTTCAGCAGATATATTCTCAGTGTGCCCAGAGAGAGAAATACCTGCTTCTACCGAGGATCGAACTCACAGCCTCCTGATTGTGAGGCGAGAGCTCCACCTCTAGGCCACCACACCAATCCTGCAGCAAACCATTAAGGTGACTGTGTGTAAGCAGGGTGTGGCTCATTATCAGTTTTGGTGCAAACAGCACAGATCCATGACTAGGAAATCTGCAGAACCCATTGGTACACAAGTAACTCTTCTTCATTCATGCTTCATTCTGATTGACAGTGCCTTGAGGACTAACAACAGGAAATATTAGGGAAGAAATTATAGACATTCCTTTTATAATAGAGAATATTTGCTTCACTCACCTAAGAGTTGTAATAATTGAATTATATCCTTTTTGGCTAATTCCTTTTTCCCCTTCTGGCTTTTGAGAACAACTTAATTCCCATTCAATCATTTTTTTAAATGACTGAGTGAGAAAAAACTATATGCTGAGAATACTTCAACAGTTGCCCGATGCAAACATCAGGATGTCTCCATTCTTTCTGCATTGCAGTGCACTTAAAGCCTTGTTAACAGTGTCAGGTTGTTTCTGTGCCAGTGACACTGCACATCACACCTACAAATGGATGCCCAGAAGAACGAGGCATCAGCAGACATTTTGTGACAAGCTGCCTTCCGTTTCTCTGGAACAGTAACATTTTTCAAATACATGAATATCCAGAAGATTAAAGGAAAGCAGTAAAGAAGTAAGCTTGCCCAAGGAAAAGCGCAAACATGAGGGCACTAATCCACAGATTTATCATAGTCAACCTTTCCAATAAAGAAAAATAATTGTTGGTTGAACTCAAGCATCACAAAGATGGATGGGAAGCTTTCATACCTGCCCATATCTTTAGTTCAAGGACAAATAGGTCAAAGGAAAATGTGCATCTACAGTTGCCATATTCTCTGAAAGGTCTAAAATGACATTCAAAGGAAATTAGAGGGTTCAGTAGTTGAAATATTTGTCGGAAAAGACATTGAGAAAAAAACAAAGTTAGAAGTGGATTTCTTGAAAGGAAGCATATTTGTTTCATTCCTTAAGCAATGAAATCCTCCACCGATGATACCATAAAATAATACATAATCCTGCCCAGAAAAGCCACATGGACTGGACAAAGAAGAGATACCTGAGATAAGGGTCTGATTAGTATAACTTTCTTTCCTATGCTTAGGATCATTCCCATTTAAGAGCAAAGTGTCCTATATGGACCATCGTATTGCTGGATTTTCTTTATTTGCTGAAGGGTGAAATTGGAATCAACTCCTCATCAAAACCAAATCCAGCATGTACTCACAGAATTGCATTGTAGATACATGCCAACATTTGGCATCTGAATGTAATTTTAGGTTCATCAAATCTGACTGATTAAATAGACTCCTGTGATAAAATTCAAGCTAATAGAACCTACACCTTTACTTTTAATCATGAAATAGGGACTTAATCACAAGAAAGAGATATATTAATGACAGATAAGGAGAGGCAAATCCAGTTTTTTTTTTGGGGGGGTGAATTATGGGCAACCAGGAAGGGTTTTTGGAAATTTACGTAAAGATTTGCTATTGCCCAAATATTCTGAGGCAATTTGAGTTCTGTGTTAGATCTGAGGTGATCATTGTACTTCTGTGTATATTCCTAACTAGCTGGATACCTGTGCTTCACAAACAAAACTATGTGATTGGGCTATGCAGGAGAAATTCAGTTCACAATCCGTTGGCTCAGTGGTGGCCAGTGATGAAAACACATAAGGGTTTCCTTTCCTTCACCCTTTTCCCCTTTCCTTCTTTCCTCCTTTCCTTTCCATCTTTCCTCTTCCCTTCCCTTCCTCCTTTCCTTTCCTTTCCTTTCCTTTCCTTTCCTTTCCTTTCCTTTCCTTTCCTTTCCTTTCCTTTCTCCCTTCCATTCCTTCCACCTATCCACCATCTGTCTGTCTGTCTGTCTGTCTGTCTATCTGTCTTTCTATCTATCTATTCAGCAAAAAGTGTTGTAAATACAATCCTCCAACTGTTGTCCCAAAGGTGCTTTTTTCAGGTGATAACTGGACTTTCTGGTTTTTCTTTGAAGATGTTTTGCTTCTCATCCAAGGAGCTTCTTTAGCTCTGACTGGATGGTGGGTAATAAAAATACTACAACCTTTGATGCCAAAGTAGCTTCCTGTTTGGAAGCGTAGTTTGCATCCATTTAGAGAGTTGTTGAGGCAACTTGGAGGTTTGTCTGTGTCCTTTGGTCACCTGAGTGGTGCAAATGGCTGTGGAGTTACTAAGGTAACTGAATGTGAGGCAACTGGCAGTTGGAACAGAGTTCTTTTCAGGTGGGGAGGGGGAGTAGAACTCCTTAGCATCAGAGCATGTTAATTACTGTATTAAGAAATACTAATAATGTGAAATGACTAATGATCATTTCAAAAAATCCTTTCTTAGCAAACACCTAGAAGCCAAGACAAAAATACATTCTAAATTTCAAGTTTGTAGGCTTTACGGTTCTGGAGATGTTGTGATGATGCGTGAGTGGTATTTCACTTTTATATAGATTGAGTGCATATAAAGAAGAACCTTCAAATTCAATCATCATTGCTGAAGAAGGCATGAGGATCTATTCACATCCCCAAACAAAAAGAGCATGGCTTTCTATAGCAGAGAAATGTGAGTGCAAAATGAATTTATAGAAAGCAATAAAGCACCAGAGATGCCAAAACAGGAACTGACCAATTTATGGCTAGAAGAATGAGGGAGTAAGTGAAATTAAAATTGTCAGCTTGGTCTGATCTCAACCTGCACCCTTGCAGTAAATTGACTACTTGGGAAAATCACTGTTGGCAGAAAGCTAATGTTCCTTAGTCATATTCCCTAAGTCACTGTCCTCTGCTGATTCAAGTAAAATAAGGGTGATAAAATGATGCAATTAATTTATAGGCTCAAGACAGATAAATCCACTCATGGAATAATATATGTTATTGACCTGAAATTTCAAAAACTTTCTTGAGAGGAGGTAGTGTCCAGTGAAAGTGGACACTCAACCCCACCCCCAAAAAAAAGATTAATTGCAAAAACTTAAGAAAATATCCAGAGAGACCAAGGGTTGAGATGGATCACATACTATAATGAAAAATCTTTGCAGATTTTTCACTGTAGTACAAGATAGTGCTTTAAAAGAGCTACAAGATAGTGCTTCAAAAGAGCTACAAGATAGTGCTTCAAAAACTGACATGCTAATGGTCATCTCAATTTTTTGCAGCTCAGAACTGGCAACCTTGCACCTCCAGGTTTGTTAAGTCATAGTCTAGAACAGGGGTGTCAAACTCGCATTGTCATGGCGGCGTCAAATGACGTATCGGGACTTTACCTCCCTTCGCTAAACCAGGTATGAGCGTGGCCAGCGTGTGACACATCCGAGCCGCGGGCTGCAAGTTTGACAGCCCTGGTCTAGAAGTTTCCTTTGGGTTACCTTACAAAGTTACAGCTCCTTGTTTTATGAAACAGATGTGACCAATGCAAAAAATGGTCTTATTTATCTATGTAATTATGACTTTCTCCAGGTTTGCAAGTAATCAACTCAGAAACGCAGTAGTATATCACAGGTGGTTTCCAGGTTTTGAAATTCTCAACAGAAACATGCCAGGCAAATGTATTTCTCTTAATTGGGAAGACTTCTTTGTTGTTATCATTATATTATTGGGGTTTTTTGTTATGTTTTCAGTTAATTATGGCTTTAAGTTTTATTTACCATCCTAAGTATCATCTGTGCATGTCTGAATGCAGAATATCCAAGTAGGCCTGTAGCCTCACTGAGTTAACAACCCATTTCAATAACAGAATTATTGGAATCCAAAGGTTTTTGATAATTTCTGTGTATGAAATCAAGAGAAAAGAAATGTTGGTCTTAAACCATACAGATTTGGAAATGCACTCCCTTGAAATTGCTTATACTGCAAAGGCAGTATACTTAGGATTAGCAAAAATCATAAGCTGCAGAAAATTCTAGCCAATACGTCTTCAGTTTGCGAAGAAGTTACCCAATTGGATGCTAACTAGATTAGGAATATTTTTTTTTAAAAAATCTGTATTTTATGCTACTTTTCTCTAGAATTTTATGCCGCAATGCCTCAGCCTGAACTCTCCAAAATGGCTCTTTTTCTATGACTTAATTTTCTGGAAGAAATTTTATAAGAACATGAAACAACTGTTTAGGATGTTCTAGACCAGGGGGTCTTCAAACTTGGCGTGTTTAAGACTTGTGACTTCAACTCCCAGAATTCTTCCTCCCGTCATGTTGGCTCAGGAATTCCGGGAGTTGAAGTCCACAAGTCTTAAAGCTGTCAAGTTTGAAGACCCCCTGGTCTAGAACATCCTAAACAGTTGTTTCACGTTCTTAGTTCCTGGTGCGAGAAGAAATCCTTGATTTCTTAATCAGTTGAGAATTCTAGTTATTGTAGTCTGAAAGATACCTAAGTTGGAAAAGGCTGAGACAGAAAGACTTTTCCTTTTCCCTCTTAAAGGAGGAAAAAGACTTAACAAAGTTTCAAGTAAAACCGGGTGACCTCTTTTTTGAAAGTTTGAAGAGTTCTGGCTGGTTGAAATGTTGTTGTTGTTTTTTGGAAAAATTTGACTTTAACATTATGAAAATGAGTAAATAATATATAAAATGGCATTCATTCACTGCCCTTCGTGCTTTTCCCACGCACCTTCTCTCAATAATTAATTAGGTTTTCATAATACATTATTATCATGCAGCCCAAGAATACTTAAGCAGTCTGGATGTGGTTCAAAGAAGTCTGTGGAACTCTCTCTCCACCACCAAAAATTCATGGTCTGCATGGCTAAAGTCATGCAACATGTTAAACTCACCATGGTGTGCAGATTTTCCCTAGAAAGGAGCCACATTTACAAACTACAATAATATGAATATTCATTCCACCATAGGCATGTTTTGTTATATGGCTTAGTATTGATCCATTTGCATGTCTGCCTGGGGTAGATGTGTGTGATTTTATATTTAGCTGTTCCTCTTTCTTCTTAAAAACACCATAAAGCAATAGGAAATTAATGTTGTGTGGTTGTGATTCATACTATTAATTTCTTGTTTGAATCTTCCTAGACACCCAGTGGTAACAAAGAAGGAGGAGGGAAGGAGAAGGAGAAGGAGAGGGAGGAGGAGGAGGAGAAAAGGAAGGAAGGAAGGAAGAAAAGGAGAGGAGAGAAGAAAAAAAGAAAAAGAGAGAATGTCTTTCGTTCTAAAAGATAAAGAAACTACAATCTACTTGAATGCCATGAAGTTCCAGATTTGTATAAAAATGGTTGCTCTCCTCCTTCTTGACCCCCAAAACATTTTTTTTTAAATTCTGGGTTTTAAAACAATGCAAATTATTTTCCTCTTTTCATTCTTTCCCATCACAGGAGCAGTTAAGAAGGAGCAGGAACATCTGTTGGGTAGAGTCAAAGAGTTCAAGAGGTTGCTTGTGACCATCCGATCAAAGGCCCATGGATCCTTTAAAAAGGGTAAGAACTTAATGCAGTTGTGGCTGCCATCTTGACTTTTTCAGCATGTGCAAACACACAGCCCATGGATAACCCCTGGAGAGACACAGTTTGAGGTGCAGACCTAATTTTATTTCTCTCAGTATTTGTGTTATTCCATGCTATTCTTGATTGATGGAACTGGTAGGGAAAGTAGAATATACCTATTTACCAATAGCAAATTGATTCTGTTACCATCTACATTAATCAAATAATTGTTTTCCAATCTGTTTCATTCATATACAGTAGAGAATATATTTATTGAACACCTATAAATCTGCTTTTTCGGGGAATTATACAAATAGCCATCTTTTAATACTTTTCAGACCAAGTGTGTCCCAAATCTGCTATGGAAGAAAGGAATGAAGATAAGACAAAGGTGAAGGTAAAAATTATGCCCCACAACCTTCCTTCTTGCTCTTCTGGAAACTACAAGAAACACACATAATAGTCAGCCTATATAGGGATAGAATCAAGATCACGTCAAGTGTTAATTCTATTTTATAACTTCTTCGTTAAAACTACACTCGAAATCCTGCGTCTAATTTTGGTCACCATAATGAAAAAAAGAAGTTGAGACTCTAGAAAGACTTCAGGGAAGAGGGACAAATATGACTGGAACTGGGTGGGTGAGTTGAAGGCTCTCATATGAAGAATGATTGCAGGAATTTGGTATGTCTAGTCTAGTTAAAAGAAGGACTAGTGAGGGTGACATGATAGCAATGTTCTAATAGCTAAGGAGCTTCCAAAAAAAAGGAGGGGGGTCAAGATATTTTCCAAAATACCTGAAGGCAGGACAAGAAGCAACGGATAAGATTGAATCAAGGAGAGATCCAATCTAGAACTAAGGACAACTTTCCTGACAGGATAATTGATCAGTGGAACGACTTGCCTTCAAAAGTTGTGGGTGCTCCATCACTGGAAGTTTTTAAGAAGAGATTGGTCAACCATTTGTCTGAAATACCATAGTGTTTCATCCCTGACCAGGAGGTTGGACTAGAAGACCTCCAAGCTCCCTTCCAACTCTAGTTATTCTATTACATCAACTTTCTGGTCCTCTGCCACTTTTCAGAGTTGGAGAGAAAAAGGAATCTGTCTGGTATTTCTTTGGCAATTAAACCTCCCAAACACTGATCTCAGCATGGATAATACATATAGAAACTGAGGGCATCTGCAAAAGGTGTGCACTGGCATTGGGGAAAAATTATAAAAAATAGCTCCCTAGGTATACAGCAACCAAAAAATAGATCCTCCAATTTATTTCTTGCTGATTTTAATTTAGAAAGTGCTCCAGTGGAATAAATCCAAAAAACAAAACAAAACAAAAAAAGAACAGACACACTGACACAGATCACCTCAGACTGACAAACCCTGGAGAAGGTAGCATCCGTGGGTTGCTGATCTAGTAAAAAAAAAAAAACATTCACGACAGTTTCATTTACTTCATTAGAACCCTCACTATTGTTTTCAAAAGAAATACACGGAGTCCTCATTTAGTGACCACTTGAAGCTGCCACGACACTGAAAAAAGTGACGTATGGTGTTCTGATCCAAGCCTTGTTCCAAGGAAACAAACACAAAACAAAGGTAACAGCAAAACCTTTTAATGATTCTTTATGAATTCCGTTCCTTCCCAGTTAAAAGGCTGTTTCAAACTAATTGTCTCTGATAAGAACGAGCCTTGCCAAGGTTGTGCAAGGCTGCCAAGAACACTAGATAAAGATGCCAAGAAGTATTTCAAACACAAAGAGTCTCCAAACACCAACCAAGATACTCTGAACATCCACAAGGATGTGCAAAAACTTCTTTGCTTCCTGCAAAGAACTCCGGTTTCTCAGCTGGCTTTTATCTTCTCAGGGAGGGGCCATTACCTTGGAGCCTTACTCCCGAGTTGCCTGTGCTGCTTCAGCTGCTCTTTCTTTTGAGCAGCCCTGCGCACATGTGTGCTGAGCACAGGCTCCTCGGGGGGCTCTTCATCTCTGCTGCCAGCCTCCACAATCTCTCAAGGCAGCATTCCACTCCCTGATGGTCCTGGTCCCATCCCTGCCTCACACACAGCCCCCTCATCTGAGTCCTCGCTGTCTGAGGTCTCAGCTGTCCGCATTTGCTGCCAGCGAACCACAACAGCGTGGCCACTTTTCACACTTATGACCATTGCAGCACCCCATGGTCACAAGAACAAAATTCAGATACTTGGCAGCTGGCCTGTATTTACGATGGTTGCAGTGTCCCTGGATCATGGGGTGCCCTTCTCACAAGCAAAGCCAATGGGGAAGTCAGATTCACTTAACAATGATATTACTAACATAACTATAGTGATTCACTTAACAACCGGACAAGAAAGGTCATAAAATGGAGTGAAACTCACTCAGCAACAGAACTATTGGGCTCAATTGTGATCATTACTCAAGGACTACCTGTGTATCACTGCTTTCCAAAAGTTCTTCCAATTGCCCGAAAGAATTACGCTAGTATTTGCTGCTGCTTCTTTTTTAAAAAATTATGAATACTTTGCCTCTTTTATTTACGAATGAATAACAGCTCATAAGACGAAGAAAAAAAAGCTAAAATAGAAGCCAGGAAGAGTGTTCTACCCAATAATAATTTAGTAAATTTTTTCTTTGATCAAACGCAAAACGAAAAGAGAAAGGAATTCTCACAAATAAAAATCTAGTTTTAAATAATTGATAATTAAGTTTCCCTGTATATATATATATATATATATATATATATATATATATATATGTATATATGTATATATGTATATATGTATATATGTATATGTATATGTATATAAATTAAAAAAAACAGTAGCATTTATTTTTATCTTAATTTGCTGGTGCAATTCCCAGGAAAACCTAAGCTTTATCTCCACCTACCTCCGCACAGAAGTTAAACAATGACATATTTCTGTCCCGTTCTGTTTTGACAATTTGATAATTTTCATCCTAATTCCATGCAGTTTGCCCAGAACTGCAAAAAATTACCAGCTGCCATAAAATGAAAACAGCCCTGATATTCATTGCTATTCTTGGAAAAGAATATTGTCCTCTTATTTCTATCTACATTTTCACACTGAAATACGATGTATAAGTTAATATATGCAGCAATAATAGAGTTAAGGCTACTCTGAATAAACTCAATCAAATCTGCAGACCGTTTGAAGTAGCTAATGGGAATCCCAGGGGCCAAGTTTCAGAATCCTTTTTTTTTTTTCTAATTAAGGTGGCATTTGGCTACCAAAGAACCAATTTGCATGTGACAAATCAAGCAATTTAAAAAAGTCCACATAATAAAAAGTTTTGCATTTTGTGTTTAGAAATCAGACTGGCTGCCACATGACAAACAAGCAGGCTGTGCAAACAAGAATGAACTTTAGCTGCAAAAGCCCTTAGCTTGACCCCAGCTAATCTGCCCTCTATTTGCATTTTTAAAATTGCCTACCATCCATTTTTAAAAATATAATAAAATCTGTATTCAGATTAAAAAGCAAGATTTCAGACCTGGATGTAAATAGAAAACATTTTCAGCTTTTTCTGTCTAAAAACAAACTTTGACAATAATGGAGCAAGATGAACAGGCTAACAATTTTCCTGATAATGAAGGAAAGGGTTAGTTATTCCAAATGAGTGATTGTAAACTTCTATCCACTTCCACAAGCTCCAATAACAAAACCTTTCACTCTGGATTATGGAATCTTGCTGTTTGTGGGGTCCTGGGTCAGAGGTGGTATTCAGCAAGTTCCGGCCAGTTCTGGAGAACCAGTAGTGGAAATTTTGAGTAGTTTGGAGAACCGGCCAATACCACCTCTGACTGGCCCTGCCAACCCATCTCTTCTCTGCCTCCTGAGTCCCGGCTGATGGGTTGGGTCTTCTTTGGTTGCCCTTCACAGGAGAACGGAGCTGGAAAGCAAGTTAGTGGGGTGGGGAGGGAATGGGGATTTTACAGTATCCTTCCCCTGCCATGCCCCCCAAGCCACGCCACACCCATCAAACCTCGCCCACAGAACTGGTAGTAAAAAAAATTGAATACTGCCTCTGTCCTGGGTGTTCTCTGAGCTTGGTTGCTTCCTTGTAGACATTTCATCACCCATGAAATTAAGATCTTCAGTGCTAGAAGGGAGTGGGGTTTGCTCTCAGCAGTCAATATCCAGATAAACAAGGATTAATCAAGGACATCGGGATTAATACCAAAGCAACAATCAAATAGTAAACAAAACCCCAATCAAGGAACCAACGAGAACATTCCCACCAACACTGACAGGCAAACCGCTAATATATAAATAGAGAGCAAACCTCACTCCCTTCTAGAACTGATGATGTTACCTTGTTGGGCAATGAAACATTTGCAAGCAAACATCCAGAGAGCACTTCAGCTTCAGCACTTCATAAACAGATTGCTCACACACAGCCTTAAAAATAAAACCAGCTACAGAATTTGTGGGCCTAAAACAACTGCAGCCTTGACAAGGGGCAGCATCAGTTCAATTTTTTTTTCTGAACTTGGAAACTCAGCAGCCTGGGCCTGATTAGAATACAAATAACAGACCGCCAGGGAATGCCAGCGCTGATAATAATAAGTAAATAAATCCCAGAATGGCAAACTACTTCCATTGTCCTGCCAAGGAAACTACAGAGATATACCAAGAAAGTCACCGAGAATCAAGATTGATGCAAAGGAGACTCACCCCATATTTTTTTAAAAGCAAGTGGATAAAGAAATAGAAGATACACTATTAGGCTATGCAAAATGCATCGATGCATTTTTTCAAGATCTCCTCTTGAACCAGGCCATTGCAAGAACAATTTTTTGAAGTGAATCCTCCAAAACCAAGTAGCCCCCACATACAAAATAATATATAGTTAGGGATTGTAACATTCCAGCATTCCCAGGTCATCCCTAGACTATTCCCCAAATTTCAGAACTGAAGAATTTTCCCCATCTAATAGATAATTTCACCAAATGCATTGGCTAGCATCCCAGAATTGACAATTTGATTCAAATATGGCTCCCTGTATCAATACACAGACTGTAGGACAAGAGATGGGAGAACCTGAGTGTGGGGGGCAGAGAAAAATGAGCCATCAGCTTGGAATCCCTATGTAGCCACAAGCAATCCAAGTCCAATTCCCCTTGAGTACTGTTGACCTTTATCAAACTCCAAGCAGCCAACCATTTGGCGAGAAGATTCCTGTGCAGAGGTTTTTAGCAATAAATCAGTTAAACTATCCTCCACTTGTAGACCTGGTCTTTTGTGCCTGACACAAGACACAAGCACAGCCCATGTGGGAATTTATGCTGGCTTTTAATTCACATTTTGAGATTTAAAACTACAATGATCCTTGACGATATGTTCTCATGTTCTGTTTGAATGCAAGTCAAAGTGGACGCCATTCCAATGTTCTTCCTTCGTGCAAACAAACTTTCCACCTGGATAAATTCACCCTGGAAGTTCTGTGTGAAAGTCAAACCAACAGTGTTGGGGACAAAAGTCGTCAGCTGTTGCTGGTTTTTAATGAGCAAAATTAAAAATAAAAAAGAAAGCACAGAATAATGTAACTTCATCAAGATTAACGTTGATAGCTTTATATATTGCATTTGACCTCCAGGTGTCAGGAACTAATGTTCCATAACTTGGGGAGTTTGGGGATAGTGAACTAATTGAAGTTTCAGCTCAAAATATCTCATTCTGTTTAAAATGCAGCCTTTTGCATTATTGGGATTCTGTTCACAGAAACAGCTTCAATGGAAGCAATATATATATATATATATATATATATATATATATATATATATGGATCTTTGGTTATTCGGGTTTTCTCCCGCGTAAGATTCAAAGTATCTAGGCAAGCGTTTGGCGAGGTCCCACTCGCCATCTTCAGGCTGGTGCTTTCGGCTTAGTGCCAGTGCAAGCAGTGTGTGACCGGAGCTGCCATCTCTCTATATATACAAGTGGTGGGGGATGGTGTGCTGGGCTGGTTGGCTGTGCTGCAGCCTCTTGATTGGTTGATGGAGTTGATGTTGGTATAATGGGCTGTGTAATGGCCTTTTGTTGTAGAGATATCCTGGATCTTGTGCTGTCATCTCCTGGGTCGTTAGCCTCTTGTGTTTTAACGGCTTGGGTAATGGGTTGTGTGATGGGCTTGTGAGTTCTTTTGTTGTGGTATCCTGGGTCTTGCGTTGTAATCTCCTGGGTCGTTTGTGTTTTGATCTCTTTTCGATTAGCCTCCTGTGTAGTAACAGCTTGGGTAATGGGTTGTGTGATGACCTTGTGAGATTTATTGCTGTGGTATCCTTGGTCTTGTGCTGTGATATCCTGGGTCATTTGCTGTGTTGTGACTTCTTGAGTTCTTGAGGTGTAATTTCTTGAGTTTTCTGATGTGATGTCCTGAGCGGCTGTGATGTAGCATTTTGGGTTTTTAATATGGCTTTGAGTTTGGGGTCTGGGTCTGTGTTCGTTTGGCTTCGAGTTCGTGGTCGTGCCACATCTTCATGGTGGGGGTCAGTTCGCTTCATGTATGGTTCAGAGGAGTTTGAAGTGGGTAGTGATGCAGCTGCAGTGCGGCTTCTGGTCTGTGGTCGTGTCTCATCTTCTGTGTGGGTGTGAGTCTGATTTTTACGTGGAAGTGTGGTGGTGGCATCTTGTGTGGCCCTCATGGGTGTGGGTCTGGTGTCATTTATCATGTTGGGTACTCATCTGTTCATGAGGGCGGGTTTCCAAATGGCTGGTAAGCGGGAGGTGTCATCTCTTTTATTCATGCTGTGTGGGCGTTTTTCTATCTCTATGGCTTCTCTGATTATTCTGCTGCTGTGGTGTTCAGTTTTGGCGATAGTTCTGGTATTTTTAAAGTCAATCTCATGTCCTGTGGCTTTGAGGTGTGGACCAGGGAAGAGGTTGGTTCTTCTTTTTTGATTGAGTTCTTATGTTCTTCAATGCGTGCACTTATTCTTCTGTTAGTTTGTCCAATGTATGTGGCGGGGCAGGCAGTGCAAGGGATTTCGTATACTCCTTGGTTTTCTAACTCGATTTTGTCTTTAGGGTTTCTTAGGATGGTGGATATTTTTCTGTTTGTGCAGAATGCTGTTTTAATGTTGTGTTTTTGGAGGATCTTGCTGATTTTGTCTGTAGTGCCTGCTTGCACTGGCACTGAGCCGAAAGCACCAGCCTGAAGATGGCGAGTGGGACCTCGCCGAAACGTTGCCTAGATACTTTGAATCTTACGCAGGAGAAAACCCGAATAACCAAAGATCCACATACAAATACCCGCGAGAACCTCAGAAAACATATATATATATATATATATATATATATATATATATATATATATATATATATATATATATATATATATATATATATATATATATATATATATATATATATACACTGAGGTTTTCGAGGTATTTGTATGTGGATCTTTGTTTTCGGTTTTCTCCGCGTAAAGTGGAAGTATCTAGGTGACTTCGATGAAGTCTCATTCATCATCTTCAGGCTTGTGTCTTCGGCTTTGTGCTTCTCGGAGTAAAGAGAAGCACAAAGCCGAAGACACAAGCCTGAAGATGATGAATGAGACTTCATCGAAACGTCACCTAGATACTTCCAATTTTACGTGGGAGAAAACCCGAATAATCAAAGATCTATCTATCTATCTATCTATCTATCTATCTATCTATCTATCTATCTATCTATCTATCTATCTATCTATCTTAAAATAAAAGTTATAAAGGCATCAGAGGTGCAGTGAACAACCACATCCTCCTTATTCTGATATGTTCCTACTATTTATCCCATTTTATAAAGAATAAACCTCATTCTTGTAATAGCCCTTCAGAACTACAGGCTGTTGATCAGTGGCTGCATTAAAACGTCAGCAGCAGAGATGTGAAGTCTCGTTTTCGACATATACAAAAAGGCAGTTTTGGTTGTATTAAAAAACCAGTGTGGGGTTTGTTCCATGAATTAAATCTTTGAAGTGCCCCCTCTCCCCCAAATATTTGTTTATCCTGCCTCGCTCTTCTCAGAAACATTGTCTTTTGGCATAAGAACTTTTTTTCCCGAGAGTTGTCAGACCAGCAAGTTTTTAACATTGTGTTTTCTTGAGATGCTGTAATTCGCTTGTAAACTTGGCCTGACATAGTGATGCAAGTCACATGGCAAAACCAGTGTAATGCAAAAAGGAGAGGAGGGGAAAGCTAATTATTAAATTTCCTCCTCTCAAGCTGCCTGGTTCATGTTGTTTTAGGGATCACTCTGCCTGTCCGGAAGATGCTTTTTTCAAGAGGCAACTGGACTTTCTTTTTTGCTTTTCTTTGAAGACATTTCGTTTCTCATCCAAGAAGCTTCTTTAGCTCTGACTGGATGGTGGAATGGAATGGAAGGATTTATATTCTTTACAGCCCTCTCTTAACAGAGGAGCAGGAATACGACATCATCTATCTCCAACACAGTCATCTATCTACCACACAGTCCTTTCAGCAGTTCCAAGTAGGCTCAACACCCATTTGCACTACTCAGGTGACCCTGTGGACACAGATAAACCTCCGAGTGGCCTCAACGTCTCTTTAAAAAGGATGCAAATGACCAGCTTTCTGCAAGGAATATAAACCCTTCCATTCTCCACCATCCAGTCAGGGCTGAAGAAGCTTCTTGGGTGAGAAATGAAATATTTTCAAAGAAAAACAAGAAAGTCCAGTTGCCTCTTGAAAAATGCACCTTTGGAACAGCCATGACCTGGATGACTGAGAATCTCCATAGACAATCATTCTGCTTGCCTTCCTGAAGCAAGGACAGTCTGACATATCTTTAGAAGCCAGGCTGTAGATCAGTATAGGGCAAACCGATTCAAGCCGTTATAAATTCTTAATATAAGAATGGACTGTTATTTCTTCAATTCTCCCCTGGAAGTCAAAGGATTACCTTCCAGGACTATCAGCTATCAAAAGAACCTTACAAGTATTCTTCCCAACTTTGGTGCATTTTATTATTTTCATGAAGTTCACAGCAACAACAGTGACCTAAAGATAGTTTGCTCTGAAAGAAAATTAGTACCCCTTTCCTAAGGGGTCTGTGGGGGCGTGCATAAGTGCACCAACATGCCTACAGTCCCTGTCCTATTGTTTCTTTTTTATTCATATCCATTTCATGTATTCATAACCATGCTTATACTTATGCCTGTTATCTAATACTTGCTTGACAAATAAATAAAATAAATAACATGGAAATGCAAACAAATGCACACATCTATCCATCTCCATGCCTGCAATCTGATTGATCTTTCTGAAATCAAGGACTCTCTTCCCAAGTCAAGTATATGTAAATCCAGGCAACATGCATTCCTAATAGTGTTAACTTGGAACAAGACAGGGTAAAAAAGCCCCTTTTAAGCTCCTGCTATAGATTCTTATCCATGTGCCATATGCTAAATGAATAAATCAATAAGGTTGTCTTGTAAGAGTTGTTACTCCATCCTTGACTTACCACATTTTCTTTCATTATCTTGCCATTATGAAGCCGTTGGAAAGGTTGCGGTGGTGCAGTGGTTAGAATGCAGTACTGCAAGTGTTGTGGTTCATCGGCAGCAGGTGCGGATGGCTGAAGTCTTGGAGAGCGACGACTCAGCTGAGGGGCCGGTGTATGATTCAGGGATGGGGCCAGGACCACCAGGGAGTGGAGTGCTGCCTTCGGAGATTGTGGAGGCTGGCAGCAGTGATAAAGAGGTTCCTGAGGAGCCTGTGCCCAGTGTGCGTGCGTGCAGAGCTGCTCAAAGAAAAAAGCAGCTGCAGCAGCACAGGCGACTCAGAAGTAAAGCTGCAAAGTAATGGCCCCTCCCTTAAGAGATAAAAGTCAGCTGAGAAACCGGAGTTCTTTGCAGGAAGCAAAGAAGTTTTTGCACTCAAGACTTATGGATGTTCAGAATATCTTGGTTGGTGTTTGGAGACGCTTTGTGTTTGAAATATTTCTTAGTAACTTGATCACGTCTTCTTGGCAGCCTTGCACCACCTTGGCAAGGCTCATTCTTATCAGAGATAATTAATTTGAAACAGCCTTTTAACTGAGAAGGAACGGAATTCGTAAAGAATCATTAAAAGGTTTTGCTGTTACCTCTGTTTCGTGGTTGTTTCCTTGGAACAAGGTTTGGGTCAGAACAGCAAGCTACTTCTGCTGCCTGCCAACTGCCTGCAATTTGGCAGTTCAAATCTCACCAGGCTCAAGGTTGACTCTGCCTCCCATCCTTCCAAGGTCGGTAAAATGAGGACCCAAAATTGTTGGGGGCAATAGGGTGACTCTGTAAACCATTTAGAGAGGGCTGTAAAGCACTGCAAAGCAGTATATAAGTCTAAGTGCTGTTGTTATTCTGTGTTGCAAAAGTTCATTCTTTTTAATTCAGCTACTTGCTCAGAGCAAAGGATCTCTGCTAGATCCTTGTTGATCAGGAGAAACAGTAGAGAAAGTAAGACTCAGGTAGGCTTAGATAGCAAAGACCCAAACACGCAAATTGCAGCCCAGAAGTTGGCTTGCACCCAAGATCTTCAAGCCGTTCACATTTCTTCTTTTCCTAAATCCTGCTGGTGACTGATACCTAGAAAGTTGTGGGGTTTTTTTTTCATGCTGAAACATGTTTCTAAAAGTGTATGCAGAATGGTTCAAATGGTGGAGCCATGAGGATTATTGTTATTGTTATGATTAGGCAATTGCTTACAATATAATAGAGATAAGAATAACAGATGTATCAATACAAGATATAGGTACAAATAAATGGGGACAATAGGACAGGGACGGTAGGCACGATTGTGCGCTTATGCACACCCCTTACAGACCTCTGAGGAATGGGGTGAGGTCAATAGTTAGTTTGAGGGAAAAGGAGTGTGTAAGTTAACCTTAACATCTTCATTGTAAATGCCCCTCTGCATTTTCCTGAGATCCTGATGTCTGAGCTACATTTCTTTCAGAATTGGGGTAGTCTCTTTTCCTTGGTTTTCCAAGAAAAGGAATTTGCTATGCAAATTGCTTTCAGGATTTTGTTATTTTAATACGTTAAAGGCGTTTTCTTGCTGGTGATTTTGATATTTGTGGTTTACCTGTTATACGCTACCTGGATAGTTTGTGAAAACCAGCAAAAAATATTAGTAATGGATGATACAGATGCTATTCAGAATATTTCGACTATGAATTGGATGCACCTCAACATCTAATTAAAGTTTGGCTTCGGGATATTTTCCGGGACATGTTTCTTTATTTTCTTTATTTTCTATGTTTATATAGCAGATTAGATCAGGGGTCCTCAAACCCTGGGCAGCAGCCCACTACAGGGTCATGTCCAATTTGGAACTGGGCCATGCAATCGGTGGTGCAACATATGTATGCGCACCGGCCCTCCGCTTGTGCATGTTAAACTGCGTGTGCATGCTTATGTAGAAACTTAGCACCTGCCCCCTCCTAAAAGAATGAAATATTTTGGGAAATATTAAAAAGGCAGAATATTAAATTTCCTTAAAGGAAGAAATGGAGAAACATGGTTTTTTTTAGAGGGAGAAAGCAGCCCCCATCTTTCTTAATAGCCCTCAGCAGATGCCAGCACTTAAGAGATAAAGAGATAGATAGCTCTATTGATAAGCAAATACCCTCACCAAAGAGCCAAACAGGATGAAAGCCTCAGCCACAATAGGAATTGCCCAATGCACCTTCATTGCATCACCCTCAGAAATCTCAACCAAACTTAGCTCAGACAAACACTTAGGATTTGTACTTTGCCTATAGATCCCTACATAACCCCTACAATGGTCCCAGTCTGACAACAGACAATAGAATACATGTTCTTGCACAGGAACAGGAAGCTCAAGTGCAAAATCTAAGAGAAGCCCCCCACCCAACTCCATGTGGTCAGCTGCCCAGAACCATCCATGTGGTTCTGATCCATCATTAAACCTTCTTTCCAATCAGCCTCCATGTTTCTGGTGTCTTTCTCCCAGATTGGAACTGAACTAGGTGGATATTTCTTCCCACACTTGCAGGCCAGCCTGCTGCTTGTGCAGCCTGGTTCCTCTTCCCCTCTAGCTGGGGCGTCAAGCCACAAAAATTGGGGACTGTTGGATTAGATTAACGCTCTCGAAAGAATCCATAGTTTTAACCTCTTAAAGAGGCATGCAAAACTTTTCTTATTCTTATTACTATAAGCCTGGTCTCCTTCAAAAATCAAGCTTTGTTTGAGCCCAATGCCCTCAATCTATTGAATATTGCAATATTGCAGTAAATACCAATATTGTTGATGTTCAGCGGACCAATTTTTATAAAGCACTGTGATTGTCCCCTTGTCTTTTAGGAGATTATTTCATAGCCATCCAAATCTATAAGGGCCATCTATAAGAGGGGATGAGATGGGGAATCAGCAATTTAACACATAACATCTTCTTTTCAATAGTGTGCGGAGAACCCACAAAAATTATGAAAAAATAAATTAAAGTATGGTCAAAACCTTGTAAGATCCCACATTTTTAAGACATTATCCAAGTTTTTTAGTGGCAATGCCAAAATGTTTTGAGATTTGGGGATGTCATAATATTGTGGCATTTAAAAGGGTATATTTGGTGTTCACAGCAAGAATGTTTTTTAATGCCTTTATGCCCAAGCAGGGCTCGGAACCATCAATATAACATACAAAGTTTCAATCCAGTTTTGCCAAACATAATGGAACAATATTTGTCTATCAGTAGTATCACAAAATTAAAAGCTTCTGTAAAACTAACAATTAATATCCACCTTTCTGAGTTATAAACTGATACAAATATTTTAAAAATAGGAAATCAATTATTAAGCTCTTTTAAAACACATGTATTGAATTCCTAGAGTTTGTATGGTTTTGTAGCTTGAATATTGTCTGTCACAAATTGTGATACGTTTCTTCACTAGAGGCCAAACACATTTCATGGCTACACATTCTAATTTATACATAGAAGTCCATTTAAAAAAACACACAGAGGGCAATGACTAAAGAACTAGGGGAATTATTAAAAACTAAAAGGGTAACAAAATGTCAACTATTCTGGATGAATTCTACAAAAAAGAAAATTAATCTATCTTCACTTAACCTTTTGCTGATTTTTGATAAGTAGTTATGAGCAGAATTTTTTTTTAAAAAGAATCCCAGTGAGAGACAAGAAATAAAGTACTGAAAACTAAAATTAAAAATATAGTGATATTTTATAAATCCTTACATCCATACTTAACCAAGATAGGATTTTGCACCTATGCTGATTAACCAATTAATTGGCATCTCTGGGAAGCATATTAAACTCGGTAGGTAGATCAAAAAAGGCCACACCTTCTCTGATAACATCAAGGGAACAGTCAGAGTAATTTTTACATCCTTTTCCTTACTGTGATGCTGTGAGGTTTAGTCACACACACAAAAAGTGTCATTAGGTTAAATCTCTTGAAAGAAACATGAGTTGTCTAAGTAGCTGTAACACATCTATTATTTTATTTATCAAACTTATGTAACCGTCCATCTCCATTTCAGATTTTATTACTGGTCTCAGTTGCTGGAAAATAATTGCTGTGATTTTCCCTACAGAATCCTTTTACTTAAGTCCCCTTTACCATCTGAACTGCTATCTTCCTATCCATACCTTACTTGAAATGGGGTGGCTAGAGCATGATCTCCCCAGTGCAGAGTGAGAGAGAGTTCTTGGTGGTTCCTTGATTAAGGTAAAGGACCAAAACACCTCCTAACCAGCAATCAGGGATGCGGTGGCTCAGTGGCTAAGACGCTGAGCTTGTCGATCAGAAAGGTCAGCGGTCCAAATCCCTAGTGCCGTGTAATGGAGTGAGCTCCCATTACTTGTCACAACTTTTGCTAACCTAGCAGTTCAAAAGCATGTAAAAATATGCAAGTAGAAAAATAGGAACCACTTTGGTGGGAAGGTAATGGTGTTTAGTCATGCCGGCCACATGACCACGGAGACGTCTTCGGACAGCGCTGGCTCTTCGGCTTTGTAACGGAGATGAGCACCGCCCCCTAGAGCCGGAAATAACTAGCACGTATGTGTGAGGGGAACCTTTACCTTTACCTTTAACCAGCAATCAACACCCACATGAGCAGAAATAGACATCAAGATTAACACTAGACCAACAATCAAGAAGTAAACAATACTTCTTGTTAGGAACCATCTACTCAGATAAACAATCAAACTGTAAATAGTTGTCTAGTCAAGGAACTATCAAAATCACCTCCATCAACACTAGTATATGAACCGAGAGCAAACTCCACTCCCTTCTAACACTGATGAATTTACCTAGTTGGGTAATGAAACCTCTGCAAGAAAACAGCTAAGCACTTGGAATCCCATTTCATATGTCTGTTATATAATTCTTCATCTAATGCTACCCAGAATTGGGTTAGCACTTTAGGCCTCATGGATCTCAGGTCTAGCCTGTTAAAAGTATTTTCACATGTGATTGTGACACAGAGGGCTGAATTCCAACTCAAGCTCCTTTAAAGCTGGCAGTGATGTAGATCAAATCATTACATTTACATTACCACCCTGCTTCTGAAATGATCTCACTTTAGAAGTCTTCATCATGAGCTCTTCAATGCCTACAGAATCAAATGGTGACTAAATAAATACAGAAATAAATTGATGATCAATGAAATCTAGATCACATGCTAGATGTACACTAAGCTACAGTGCCTGGCTTGAACCTGGTCAACTGAAAATTTACTGTACCATGCAGACATTTAAAAAAATATTCAAGCCTTCAGGAAAAATATTTCATCCTCTTCTGCTTTGATGGGCCTTAGGAACTGAAGCCTTCCTTAATCACTGCAATAGGACATTACTTGAAAGATAAAGCATTATTAGTACTGTATTAATTTCTCTTTGGCACAAATAGTTGAAATATATTTGGGAAATTCAGATCAGCCATTATGCATTTTGCTATAATAAAACTTCAAATCCTGATGCTTGAAGGCCTCTAACAAGTGTTTCAGCTGTTGAGCAGTCAAATTTATCTCTCCCTCTTAATGTACTGTTTTGTATTTTTCCCATGGCAGTGCCATCCACCTCAATATGGAAAGAGGAAGATATATTTTGACATGACTTCTATTGCTTGCAAAGGCAAAATAACTCAATTTTGTGTTTTGGTTGAAAGCAATTGCTGATATTTTAATGTTTATGCTTAATCCTGCAGATAATTTCCCCCTTGAAAACAATAGCAGTGTGAATCTGCAAATACATTAGGTAAAGGATCATTCCAGTGGTCATGAACTATGAAAAACTGTTGCCAAGTTTGAAAGACCCATTGGGTGGAGATTCAGGTTAACTGGATTTTTCAAGCACCATTTTTTTCTCTTTTAGATTATTTACCATTTACCGAGAAAGTGGTCTCTTTGTCTGCATGTTACTATGCATGCATATGCTATAGTGGTGTTCCTTCCAGAGGAAACTGTCCAAATGAACAAACAATTGAAATTAAGAGCACTGCAGTGTTCTTAATTCACTTAAAAGTCCTCTGCTATATACAGTGGATTCTGGAATTAGTCTTGTAATGTTACATCAAACATGGAAAGAGAGAACCCAGTGGTCGTCATGGAAATGAAAAGCTTAAAAAGTCTACAAGTCTTCCTTTTCCACACACCACTTAGGACTGCAATGAAGGAAGTGGGAGCACTTCATGCTTCCTGTTCAATCTGGTGGGGGAAGTGATCTACATAGGAGAATGACTTTGTTTAATTAGTTTTTAGGATGTACGTACATGGCTGCAGGTTGAAATTGTCAGAATTGTATCAGATGATCAGCAGTTTGTGTTCATAAGGCCTGAGAGATGTGAAGGAGAACAAACAAGAGCAATGTGGTGAAGGAATTTGGAAGAAGTATCCTTGGACCATGTATTCCTCCCTCCCTCCCTCCCCCCACCCAACAGGATGGACTTAAAAGTTGATGGTCACAAAGACTGTTCCATTTGGAGTTCCCACACATCAAATGAAGACATTTTATCTATCCCACCAATGATAACTTATCTCAAACTTTGTCAGTTCAGGTTCCATAATTTTTTCCGTAATTTCTTCATATCAGCTCTAGATCAAAACTACCTTGAGTTAGTACTTTAAAATATCCCACAACACCCCTCTGAGTTTGAGAACTGTGGACCCATCACATGAAATTGGCAGCAAAGCCTAGGTAAATATTAATGGAAGGAATGATAATTCAGCATTATGTTGAGTGCTAGGTTGAAATTTGTGCATAGTCCAATCCATGGGAAAATAGAAAAGGAAACTAAGTAAACACCATGTTTCCTCATTATAAATACAACATTTTGAACTAGACTTTCCTATTCAAAACTGTCCCTAATATGTAATAAATCTTCAAACACAAAACAAATTGCCATCTAATTTGACCATATCACCGAAATCAAGCTTGAAAAATTGCTCGGTGCTTGATTCACTGAAGCCATAATTCATTTTTGTTATATCTGTAGGACTAAATGGATGAGGAAGAGGAAGAATAATTCTGATTACCCATATTGGCAATAACTTGCACATCCATCATAAACTGCAAAAGTTTAATATACATACCCAGCTGGATCCACCAGAAGTTTTTGGACATCTACAATTAGATAGATGAAGAGAAATATCTGCAAGCAAACATTTGACTTGTAGTTCTATACTGTATCTCAATGACATTGCTGGAAGCTTATTTAACAGATTAGGATGAACATTGGTTATTGATAGCACTCACTCAGGCTTGAAACTTTTCCTCTATATGAAGGATACTTCTGCACCAACCAAATATTTTTTCAGAATGAATCAAGGATCGCTCCTATCATTCAAAGCTTTGTTGACAGTACCCATTGTTAAATCACAGCAAGGAAGTTTCGCTACCCCACATTTATTTCCAGCATTGTGTTAACATTTCAGGGGTACCCACCCTCGTTAAACTTTCAGAAGAGCTGTGAGCATGAGAGGAGAGCAAATACAAGAGAAAAAAAAGTAGAAAGGTTCTCCCCCGACCCCATTCCCAAGAAATCAAAATAAACATTAGGAGGGGGGGAAAGTACCATTTGTTAAAACCAAAGACATTTTTCCTGCCTTTGGTCCCAGTAACAGGTTGTCTTGGTCACTTGAGAACAGTCACAAGTTCTTCTGCCTTTTTTTTTTATTCATAGAGAACAAAATTTACAAAGTCTTTTGTACATTTTTTTCTTTCTTTCTTTTTTTGTATTTTTGTTTGTTTGTTTTTTACTGACTTTGAAAATTGGGAATATTCAAAATACACTTTTTTTTAACCCCACTTCATTCTTTCATATATTTACAGATATGTACAAGAAAAATGTAAGAGTCTTTTTTTTAAATTTCCCTCCCCCCCAGTTGTATTAAAAATCTCTGCTGGTCAATGACTCCCTTTATATGGAGGTTCCATGGGAAGGTTCCAGGGCCTCTGGAATGATCCCGCCCGGCACAGACTGGAATGACATGGGAATCGGGGTCTTCACGGGGCTCTGGCGAAATAGTCCTCCATTCGGCGATCTGTGTTTACACTGTATGGAGGGTATTGTGGCAGAGCTACTCAGTGGCAGTGGCAGGTTGCTCCCAGAGGCACCGGAAAGTGTCCTGCTGCCCCCGTGGCCAGTCTGTTCGGGTAAAAAAGAGGTGACAGAAAGTTGTGTGTTCTGATATTCACGGACAGGCTCCAGGGCCTGGCTGGATGACATGCCACCGATCTCCAAGGCTGAGATTTCGATGGAGGCGGGGGACAGTTGCTTGTGAGCTAAGTCTTCATCGATTAAACTGTTCATACGCCGATGGACTTGCTCTAGGTTGACTTCTTTATCCTGCAAGAAAGGGGGGAATGAGTAGATTAATCCCTTCCAAAAGCGGTTGATGGATTCCTCGGGTGTAGAGGAGATTAAATGGGTGTTTGGATCCCATTTAATTTGCTCTTCTATCTGAAGTTCTACATAATTGTGGACTCTGGGTCTGGAGCAATATCTCTCAACCTCAGCAACTTTAAGATAGGTGGCCTTCAACTCCCACAATTCCCTAGCCAGTTGTGGTCCACCCATTGTAAAATATTGAGATTGATGAATACTGTTCCAGACAACCGGAAAGATTGGGTTGCCTTTTGTTTTTGTTACCTACAAGAAGTACAAAAATATGGTCATGCATTGGATGAATTAGTTTTGGTAAGTCACAGATTGAAAGTTGTCTGGGGCAGGTGGAGGAGGATAATTTAATCAGCTTGAGTCATCTTTTGTTCTAAAGTCCCAAATCACCATTGTACATTGATGCAGGGGCTAAAAATCCAGAATCTGGGCCAAGTCAATTTTGTTTTCTTCATCTAGTCTCTCAGGTATAACATCCAAGTAAAGCTAAAGTCCTTAAATAATTGGATCTTTCATTGTTTACATAAATTATTATGAGCCCTGCATATAAGAAGGCTAGGAGAGAGGGACTGGATCATGGCAATGAGACAACCATAATTTTAATGGAAGATCAGCAAAGAACAGTAATTTAGAGATAGGGTGACCTACTACAAACAACTTTTGTCTGCCTGTCTACTTTGGAGCGTTATAGAAAGGAAGTGATTGATATTTAATACAATGGGTGAGAAAAGAGCACTATAAAGTTAAATATAGATCCATAAGTGTGTATATGATATATAAGATATGTATTACCTGCATTCATGTTGAATTAAAAAAATATGCAGTATAAAACTCAGCAGTCAGACTCTGCCTGTATATATCATCTCGCTATATAATTAATTTATGCCCTGAGTTATAATTCTCCTTCTCAGCACATTCCCAAACTATTTTTCCTTATTTTTCACCTCATCATTTCTCTTCTTTTTGTGCAATTTATCTGTATTGATTCATCAACTATTCGAGGATAATGATAAGAAATCCATCTCACCAAACCAAGTGCCATTGAAACCCTGGAAAGAAAAGTGTACAATTCTTGGTTTGGTTATTAATTGTACAACGTGATTTCCCCCCTCAAATTTGCTATTTCTTTGTCATTTCTCAAAATATAAAGCAGTTCTAAGCAAGTATGTGAAAGCTTTTTCCCTCTTTATAAACTTAACAACTGTAGATTGTAAGCCAATTATATCTATCTGCAACAAACCTATTAAGAGTTGAGAGAGAGTCATGGATGTCAACATCTTCACTAAGATTTTTTTAAATTGCTGTTTGATTAGAAGTGTGAAGCTTCAAGATTATCAAGGCAATATGGGAGGAAGGTCTTTTGTGGCTAATTTCTGCACCATTACATCTGACAAATTACTGCTTTCTGTGTCATCCATCAGAAGCCATATTGGGAAAAGATATTTAACATACTAGTATGGGAAATGGAGGACAGCTTGAGATGCCATCATTTGGAATGATAAATCTTTCCTTTTTCTCTAACGTGGCACTGAATATCAGTGTACAAATCATGGCATTAGCACCAAGGTAATAATTTTTATTGGCAAATATAACACACCAGTTGACCCTATACAATACACTCTTTGTGAGGCTCTTAGCACGCCTGAATATTTGGCTTTTAAAGGGGGGAAAAACTGTCCTCCAGATTTTTGTTTTTAATGCCAAATTGGCTCCCCTTAATTTTTTTTGGGGGCAAAATTAAGATAATCTAATTGTACCAGGACTATTATATTATAAATTTGTTCTTGCCAGATACAAAATTAAGAAGAGCATCAATGCACTGTCACTGTATGGGGGATAGGTATAAATAAAAATGCCATTTTTGCCATCAAGAATATAAATACTTTTTTTTAAAATCTATTCTCTCTTTCTTCCTGCCTCACCTTAGCAACTACTAATCTGCTTTCTATCCAGGCTTGTTAGAGGTTCAGCACTATCATCATTTCAACAAAAACTCTTCAGGAATATAAGACAGATGGAATACATGAAGAATTTCAAGATCCAAAACACAGTAACATCCTGTCAACTCCAAAGCTACCCTACTTTACCAAACAGGTAAAAGGATGTTATAATTCAATTAAAGCAGGGGTGTCCAACCTTGGCAACTTTAAGACTTGTGGACTTCAACTCCCAGAATTCCTCAGCCAGCAAGCTGGCTGAGGAATTCTGGGAGTTGAAGTCCACAAGTCTTAAAGTTGCCAAGGTTGGACACCCCTGAACTAAAGGAAAATAAATTTCCAGTTTTCATAGCAAGGACATTATAAATTGGGATATCCATATCTCTATCTTTCTGTAGGAAAATAAAATGATACTCTTTAATTTGAAGAAATAGGTAATGTTAATCAGAAAAATCCAGTGATGGCTTGGATTCAGTAGAAATTGCTTTTAATCAAATCTAGGGTAGCTACATTTCCTGGATCCCTTTCAAGGCAAACAACTGTTTTTGCAATACAATCTCTTAGTCTCCAAAGATTGCTTTTAAAAATTGAAAGATTCCCTCTACAACTTTTGAACAAAATGAGATGAGAAGAGAATGATAGAGAAGTACATACTATGAATTGCATGAATAGGAACATTTTTGCTGGAAAAAAAAACTGTCATGGGAAAAATTCAAATATAGGCAACAAAGGATAAGTTAATGAAACCAGCTATATGTATTTGCCATGATGAGTTTTCATTAAGTAGCATTTACCCCAGGGAGAAAATTTAACAGATCCATTTTAAAGAATTGTGTGACTTAAACACACTCACACAAGACACTGATTCAAAGGAGAATGTGATCTATGAAATCAATGGTCCCAACTATTCAGCGGATGGTTCTGGATAAAAGTATTCTTAAAGGTTGAGTTCCCACAAACGTGATTAATTGAATTAAATTATTTGGAGGTTTATAAATCCTTTCATTCCCCACCATCCAGTCAGAGCTGATGGAACTTCTTGGGTGAGAAGCAGAACTGTCTTGAAAGAAAAACCAGAAAGTCCAGTTGCCTCTTGAAAAAAAAAAAGCACCTTTGGGAAATTTGGGGCTTTGCATAACACCCTGAATTGTAAACTTTCACATGGGTTGGATTCATGCAACACATTAGATAGAGAGGTAATGAGTAGGTCACTGTCAACGTGTTGTATGAAGTTAGCCAAATGCACCTGGCTCATTCTGTGGTCCCTGGGGCCAGGGCCATCTGAGAGTTATGTGCTGATTCTGGAGCCACCGGAATCTGACATCAACGAGGCAAAGGAAAAGGGAGACCCTGTTCCCAGTGCGCGCTTGCGCAGAGCTGCCAGAAGGCAAGAACAGTTAAGACAAAAGGGGCAACTTGGGAGTAAGACTTGGAAGTGATTGGCCCCTTCCATAAGACATAAAGGAGGAGCAAAGGGACATGAGCCTTTGCAGGAAGCAACTTTGTTCGCTCTGGTCGGTTTAAACTCTGAAGTTCCGTGTTGACTCTGTGCTCCATTGTAATTGGCAGTTTAGTCGTTGGCAGTATTTTGACGGAGATAAAGGTGGGTGCTTATCAGCCTTATCCCGAAAGACTGTGGCAGACTTCTGTTGAACTATTCATAAACTGTTTGGGACTCATTGCGGGCTGTGAATGCATATAATTCACAGCCATTAAAATAGAGGGTTTTTGTGACTAAGCATGTGATTGTTGCTGGCTCGGGAAGCCTCGGTCAGAACACCTTGGATGAGAATGGCCGTGAAGGTATTGAAGTCCATTTGCATCAACTGTTCATGGGTCTTTCTGCATCAAGAGGACTTGTGATGGTGAATATTACTACACACAAGTGCTATGTTAAATCACGGTTCTGAAACTTGATTTAAGTGGCATTAATGAGTTCAGTTTGTGGAAAGATTTAAAATAAGACACTCCGAATAATTTAGCTTTATATACTGTATATTCTGTTATACTATGGTACCAAAAAAAAGAAAAACCCTCTAAGTGATCCTCCTCAATGAGGGTCTACTAACTAAAGTCAACTAAAGGTTGAGCACAGGCTGCCATTGGCTACATTACATGTTTAATTTTTCAGGAACTGGGATCATTAATCAGCGTCATGAGAAAACTTCCCATGCCTGATGAGGTATTAATATGGGCAGAAATCAATCGCCTCTTAATGTTTAATGAAGCATTGAGGGCTATCAGAGATGAGATTTGGACTTGCAGAACTTGCTACAAATCAATCTAATCTGATGTGCTGCCTAGAACTCATGAGAGATGGAGAAAAATCTCAATTTGGTTCTCCATAATCTAACATAGGGACCATACCGTGACTGCGGGCATTTTGATTTGTTAGTCAGTAAAATGGGATTCACTGTATAAGGGAAGCTAATGGCAACATTTCAGGGGGGGTAGGTGGAGCCTTTCTGTGTGCACATACATGATTTTCACAAAGAATTACGCTGTTGCTTTGGGAAAGTGATAGTTTGGCCACTGATATAAATATACAACAGCCACTGTGAAGTTCTCTATAAATAATCTAATTATGGAAATATTTAGTAATATTTAGTAATTTAGTAAAACAAACAATTGGTGGAATTGTTATTATGGTGCATTTATGGGTTCTGTGGTTTATTTAGAGCAAGAGATTTTGTGTGTGTGTGTGCATTATATATATATATATATATATGACACCCACACACACACACACACACACAGAGAGAGAGAGAGAGAGAGAGAGAATATATATATTGTGCCACTTTTAAACTTTCCCTGTTGTCCCCTTTCCCGCTTTTCCCTTTTTGTTGTAATTTTATATCTTAATTTTTCCTCTTTGAAAAGAAAGAAGTGAGGGAGGGAGGGAGAGAGAAAGAAAGAAAGAAAGAAAGAAAGAAAGAAAGAAAGAAAGAAAGAAAGAAAGAAAGAAAGAAAGAAAGAAAGAAAGAAAGAAAGAAAGAAAGAAAGAAAGAAAGAAAAAGAAATTGGCAGGGTTGGGAAGGAAGGGAGGATGGGAGGAAGGCAGGCTGGCTGGCTACTCTGGAACTTTAAATTGCGAACAATCTCCCAAACAATTCAACTGCCATCAGGGTGGCTAGCAACTTTCATCTACAAAGATAAGACACAATTGTGTATTCTAAGGAACGTGAAAGCTTTTTCAAACCTCTGCCAAGGTTATGTGACATGCAAGTTCTTAAGGGCTCCCACTTGCTTTTAAAATGTAAATGCCTCACGTGTTCTTTGTGAACTTCTAAAGAACATGCCCGTGAAGGTCAGTCCCCATCTAAAATGGATGGCCTAGAAGTGACTCATATTTAGCAATTCTGCATCCATCACCTTTGTTACTCCCAATTTGTTTTTACATTTGCAATGCTGTAATTCTGGTTCTTGTCAACATCTGACAGAGGGGAAAAGGCTTTGCTATAATGATCAATCCACTGATGGGATGAAATGGAAATAATGTATGTATTTATTTGCCATTTTTTAGAGTCCCCACTACGCACTATTAAGCCAGCTAGATAAAGTGGTTAAGCAATTGGTTTTTAATGTACATTAATTTACATCCTCATTAGTCAAGGCTTCAATACTGAGTAAGGTATAATCATAATGCATATATGAATGGGAAAAATAAGACTCAATTATGCTCATTAATTTAATCTGGCAACTGACTTAGTCAAACACCACTTAATGCTACATAAAATCAATGTTGCTGACTGTATTTCAAATACAGTTTGCAGGGTTGGGCTCCATTTTTATGTTTTATGTTGCAAAAAATTGACTTCAAAGTCTACCTTAATCTCTCTTCTCCATACTATTTGGGGAAGATCAAGAAGTTACATGAAGTCCCTGCTGATAAAAAATTATATGAAATATTTTGCTTTGAAATTTGCAACCTTTTTATTGACTTGGATATGTATTTCTTTGATATTCCATTTTTGGGGATATGCAACAGTTTAAAATAATAAAACACGGTGATGTTTTTGAAGCACGAGATTGCTAAGCAAGCTGAGAGAAAGCAACAGGGGGAAATGATTTACTCTCTACAATTTAATTACTCCATTATAAAGGATCAATCAGTGTCTCTTTATTACTTACTGCAGCTACTACTTCTAGCACCTTGCAAGCCCTTAGAGCAAATTTAATGTACTGATATGTGTACAGGAATGTGCAATTTATGGACAGCTCCTCAAAGACAGAAACATATATTAGAAATATTGTTGTATGTAAGTACATGATGTTCTCGTTCATAAAAAATGGGAAAAGGTAGGCAGCTGGGTGGCACTTTGTTCTCTGCACTGATATTTTTAGTACATTGTATTTCATGGATGTGGCATTCTTTTATTTTTCCCCTTTTACTTCTTTTACTATGGACCACTAGCAACTGACCTCTGGATTGCTCTGTTGCTGCAAACAGTCTGCTGACCAGTCCACCCAGGGTGCCACCATGTGTAGCAAAGAAGCATTCAGAAAGCATTTTGCTTCATGGAACAGAGCTTCGTGGCCTTTTTTTTCTTCTCCTGAGGTGATCCTACTGTCATGCCCCTGTCAGAATCTGATTCTGAGGAGGAGGCTGAGCAGCTGACAGGGAGTGGGAGTGTGGCTCCATTGGCTGTGGAAGACACTGGGGAAGGGCAATGTCTGGGTGGGCAGAGCAGGGGAGAGGTAGAGCTAGGCAGAGGGAATTCAGAGGAAGATCAAGGCCCACCCCCCTCTTCATCCTAGGGCATACAGGGAGGAACAGAGAAGGGAGCAATGAGAGTTGCGTGGCTTACAGGGAAGGAAAGGGCCCTGATTCCCTTCATTAGCTGCAGCTGGGAACACGGTGTTTAAAAAGGGAGGTTGCTCACAGCAAATTGTTGAGAACAAATCATGAGTTATCTGGTATTGTCGAGGCTTATCTGTGTTCCTGGCATCTTCCCAACTGTGTGAGTATTGCCATGCTTTCAAGTCTGCAATTCCTTCTCCTGCCCTGTCAAGTTAATTACTTCAGCGTGGTTTGTGTGGATTTTTAGTTACAGTTTGTATGTACTTTGTTTTCAGACAATTTCCTCCATTTAAAGACTATTCTTGGGAGAGTTTTTCTCTAGCCGAAGGTAACCTGGACATTGGGGGCAAAGTTGGAGGTATTAAAGGGACTCTTCTTACTTATGTGACTGTGTTGTCTTTGTGCCACACCCCGGGCCATCACACTATCACTAAACCCACCACCTTTTGGAAAAGCTGGTCATTATTAAACTGTGGGCAGGGAAGAACTCTAAAGTTACCATGCGATTACATTTTTGAACCACACTCTTCGTGACAGAAGGAAATAGTAAGAAGGCAGCTCAATTGTTCCTTTCTGTTGGTTGATAACAAAGGAAGCTTGGTGTGCACTTGACATATAGTCAGTTTAACTATCTGCATGAAATGGCCCTATACTGAGATGTTCCCAATCTGGAAAAGAAATGAACCTTTTTGAGTGAATCAACATTCATATTAAACTTTAAAAAGGGAGGGAGAGAGAGAGAGAGAGAAAGAAAAAGCTTTCTGCTAACTTCAATTTCTTAACTTCACATCCAGTTTCTTAGTTGTCTGAACAAGACCAGATTAAAGCATTGCTCAGCTTTAATGATCATTATCATGTGTCTTCATTGGCTTTGTTTATCAGAAATAATATTTTTTCCTGATATCTGCCTTGAATCTAACAGCATGTTATATATATTTAAACAGACATAAAGATATGAAAATATAATGGGCATTTCACACACACACTATATTAGAATAGGAATTAGAACTTGCTCAAGAATGCTGAAATCTTGTATGATTTATGCATTTTTTTCATGTTGTTTATATACTGTACAGTATTCCTTTAGGGCTCTGTGGAGGAGAGTGAAACATAGCTTCTGGGTGTCTAGATCATGTTTGGATTGGGTTACTAGTACTTCAGTTAAAAAGTGGCGGGCCTTCAGTTTCATATATTTAAGGCAAGATTCATGAGTGATGGTAGAGCACAGGCTCTGTATGCAGAAAAAATGAAGGTTTAGTTGCTGGAAGGAACGTTCAGGAGCTCATGGGAATGAGATGCTGGAGATACCACAAACTGAATTGAAGAGCTTTTCCTAACCTTGAACCCTCCAGAGGTACCACAACTGCTTGTATGCTGGCTGAGAAGTCTAGGGCTTCCCTGGCTGAAATATCTGGAGGACACCAAGTTGAGGAAAGCAGATCATGGAGTGATGCATCAATAGTCTGATTGAGAACAATGAAGGGAGAAGCACAAACGGAAGATAAATGAGAATATTCTCCTTGTGAATGCCAGATCATCATGATCTGTTTTTGATTGGCATGCCCAGATCTCCAAGAAAAAGATCTGCTTGAAAATGGCAGAGTTGAAAGCCGAGGACATCTCGGTTTCACAATGGTAGGTGAGCATTCACTACAGGCATGGAAATGGAAGACAGGAAGTGGATCCTGGAATGATTGCAAGCATCGGATTAGCTCACATGTGATCATAGAAATGCTCACCATGGTCCCGAGACCCAGCCTCACCTCACGGGCAATCTCCATGGGGGAAGAAAAGCAGGAAGGAAGAAAGGGTCAAATAGTGTGGCTTTCGCGTTTTTTTTCCCCTTCTTGTACTTCAACCAATATCTATCTCTTATCTCTGTAGATTTTGGTAAAACTTAATGTATGGAACCCTCTTTATGTATTGTTGTAATGTACCCAAATGATACAATGAGGGGAAAAATCCTACAGTACAACCAACCCGGCTTTTCTTTCACAACAAACAGACAACAGAACTGGAAAAGAAATGGTCATAAAAATGTAGAGAGAAAGTAGGTAAATTCAAAAAAAAAAAAAAAGAGAGAGATGGCAAAATGTAATTATTGACCCCTTCTCCCACTCTCTTGGTAACTTTAGCCAGCCCCAGAGTTTAGCTTGATAACCTGCAGAATAATATGTCCAAGAACAGCTATACAACGTAAAAGTTGCAACTTTTGTTGTTTTAATTTTAGCTTTTATTTTATTTTATTTCACTAATTTATTGACAACCAAGCCTAAACCTAAAGTTCTCAGCTCTTCTAGTTTTACTTGCATTCATGGGCAAATGGAACCGACTATTCCGCATGCACATCTGTGCATGCACACACACACACACGCAGGCACACACAAAAATTGCTTTTCACAATAAAACATTGTGGAACTAGATGCTAAAAGCTCATTTGACTTGTCCGCAAAGCATGCCCTGATTGTTTTATTGTTTTAAGGGGGGGGGAGGCGGGAAAGGCTGCACAGATGTTGATGACAAATGTAGCATTATAAGCTGATACATTAGATTAAATGCATTTGACAGTTGAGCTGTTATGTGGCAGTCAAGCTGCAGTGCTCCTGGCACCGTGGCAAATAAACTCGAGCATCGATGGGTCTTTCCTCAACTGGGAAGTAGCAGCTGTTGTTCTAGCTCTCTGGGAGGAAACATCAGCTCTTAATAAAAGGTGGTTTAGATGCCTTCACATCTGTAAGCCAACCAGAGAGATGGAACTGTCGATGCACACAGTTGCTGCATTTCTTTGTGTGTGTGTGTGTGTGTGTAAGATGCTTTCATGACAGCTTGATCAATACCGCTTGAAATGTTTGCAGGGAAATCCTTTGATGGTAGAAAATGCCATTTGTGTTCTATCAGGTGCTTGCAAGCTGTTCATTCAGTGTATTAAAAAAAAGAGCTCCCTTTTTAAGGAACGTATCAGAAAGAAGAAGAAAGGGAGATGGCATGTCAGAATTAATTTTTGTGTTATTAATGGATGGAATGAACAATCATACCTGGGCCTACACCATGGACAAGAGAATAGTACAGTGTCAAAAACACATTCTTTGTACCTGTCCCTCCCCCCACTCCGTAGTATTTTCCTCCATAAAGAAAACTGCACTGCAAGAACAACTCATGAACTATCCTTGATCTCCACACCCTTCTTTGCTGTTGTCTTCCTCCCTTCACTACGAATACGAATCACAGAGTATGCATCATGTAATGCCTTCACCTCTGTGTGGGGTGGGAACCACCTGTAGTGTTTGTGTGAGTCATTTTCCTTCCCTGGTTTTCAGTGGTTACCTTTCAATAATTGAAACAGAGTCATTTCAGGCAGTAAATCCTCTTTTTCTTCCCCTATTCCAGAGCAGAGAGACTGTTCAAGTGTCCTACAGTTCATATGCAGTGGGTTGAAGTAAGGTTCTGCACAAACCTCACTGCTGATCTAAGCCTCCATAAATGTGGATCTGACATCATTGTCTGCAATCTCCAACACATGGACTGTCTCCACTGGGAAGTACATACATTTAGCGATACATGCTTGTACATGTAGCATGCTTGGCAAGTACAAAAGAGTCAGTATGTGGCTATTTCCTTCCCTTGAACCCTGGAAGCAACTCTTCGGAATCCATGACACCACTGGGCAGCATTATTACATTCGTTAGATTAATAGATTGGATGCAGGACCTAGCTAAAGAGGAATATTTTAGGCTAATTGTCCTGGGGGTAGAAAAGGGAGCACCTTTCTGAACACATTTTCCTGGTGCTTTGTCATAAACACATGCATGCAAGAGGAAAAGGGTTACTGCATGTCCTGATTTGGGTACACAACCCTAACCTGGACCATTGACCACTTGGTTTAAGAAAAATGAGGGTTTCACATGGAATTCCTCTTTTGGGGTGGGGGTTGAGGGAACCCAGATAAGTTGTTTCTGTACTTCTAAAGCTCTCGGACTTTCATGCTCGAGGAAGGGGCCAAAGGCAGGGCAGCTGAGCTACTCTCTTACCCCTAAAGATGGTCTCTCCATGGCAAGGTTGAGGCACAATGGTGAGGCAATGCGGGAATGTTTGTGGTGCTGTTGCCTCCCAGGTTGTATCTGCTCTATAAATAAATAAAGGACTTTAGTTGTCAGAGCTGACATTTTGGCACCTTCCATAAAGACACAAACATATGGGATTTCAAAGGGGGGAAAAAGAAGAAAACAGGCATTATTTAATAATTTAAAAAAACCAACAAGACCACCCTGTATTTCAATGTCCTCATCTCCACCATAATCCACTGAGAGTACCTAACACTTCCATGCCTCCATTTTTACCTCTTTTCTCTTTCTTCCCCTTTGTCCAGGTTTTATACTCCCTACCCATAGCTGTGATAAGAATAAAAGTTATGGACCTCTTTCGGTGTTTCTTGATGACAACGGTTGCTGCTCCACCACAACTCGAGGGCGGCCACCAGGCAGGCCAAGAGTAGGCCAATGGCTAAGATGCAGAAGACCCCTGCAAAGCTGTGCAACTTCAAGGCTTTCCCATCTGTCTGGGCGTTGGTGTGGCTGTTCAGGTCACAACGACCCATCCGTGGCCACCATTTCTCCTTGAAGACATCCAAGTACCCGGCTTCTTGTAGCTCTAGAATCCTGTAGAAGTTAGATCAGAAGAAACCAGAAGCTGAGAATGCCTACCCAATGCAATGTGTAACAGGAAAAGTAGAAATTGAAAGTTGGCATGAATTATAAAATGGTTTTTCTTTGCATGGTTAATGTAAGATAAAATTAGTACTAACACCATCCAAGTTGGAAGAGTTGAATGCAGACATCTTGATATTGGGTTGGATTTAGAAATATGTTACCATAAATTGATGCTGGTAGAGGCACTATTGACAAACAGGTGGTGTCAGGTTGTGCCTCCATTCAAAATCCAAGAAAGAAATCCTTAGACTCCCATTAAAATAGAGAAAAGTACTTTTACTGGATTTTGAAGTGATAGCAACAAAAGGAAAGCAAGATCTGAGGCAAACAGATGCAGAAATTACATATTGAAACATATCCCAAGTTCCCTGCCCCAGGAGTCCAGACTGGTCATCCAATCTGAGGTGCGCATAATGTCATACGGGGCACATCTTCAGGTGGTGTCTCAGTCATCTGGTATGCCAAGACGGTTGACCTTGGCTTAGTAGAGATAAGTTTATGCAGTTGTACAGTAGGATAGCATCCCCTCCTTTTTAATTCACACAGGAATGTCTTCACACTCCAGCAAATTTCCCACCCACCCACCCACCCAAATACTAAATTACCCCTCCCCCTGTTTCTATGGCAGCTGACAAGGATCAAGCAGCAAAAGATGTCAAGCAAACTTCTTGGAGGCTGACAGGTGGGTTTAGAGAACTGTGTTATTAAGGCACATTTCTTTTGACTTTGACTCTTGAAACCTCTTCTTGATCTCTGCCCATTTCAGAAGCAACTCCCAGAGATGGGTGTGCAAATTCTACTGGTTCTTACAACTTCTGGCAGTACACAATGACACATCTATAATGATAAATATCAACAAAGCAAGGAATGTCCCTCTTCTAAGCAGAAGTTCCTGTTTAGGTAACAATTATTTTTAATTTTAATTTGCTAGAACCATGATTAGAAATCCTGCCTTTCTTTGAGCACATGATGAAGGATGATACCCCATTCTTTGGTTGTGTATGAAGGAACCTAGTTTCCTTATGAGGAACAGGAGAACAGCTCTAGGGTGCATTCTTTGTTGACAAGGTGATTCAGGATCATCCTTAACTATACCAAAGTTACCAATAGCTCTGTAAGATGTGGGGAAATATTTTGAGATTTTTATAGAATTGTGTGTCATGTTATTTATGGATATAATGACCCATTTTACATCAAATGATCCACAGATGCAGTTTTGACAAACAATTTTGACAAACTTTTGAGTCATGATGTCTGTATAGGCTGAGTCATGCTGAAGCAAACATTGCATTTAACAATTCACTATACCACTGACCAAGAGTAAACCCTATATGACCACTGCATGACTGTTATTCTTAGGCATGTACCTCTGAGCTCCCAGTTGTAGTATTATAGGAGCAATGAAGGACACAGCTTAGTTACAGAGATGCGCTGTTTATAAATGGCTGTAAATATTTTGGTTTTGCATATTTGTCACTATAAAGTACAACCCCAAACCTGGTATTTGCAGAAAACTATTTAGGTAGAGCAAATAGGGGTTGTTTTTTTTTGTGTGCATCCTGTAAAATTTTATTTTTCACGGTGTCATTAGCTCTGACTATTTGGCTGGACGAGAACTCCTATCCAGAACAAGGCCTGAATCCAATCCAACCCCCTCCCAATCAGAAAGAGAGGGGGGGAGTATTTGTAAAGCCGAAACATTTAACAATAATGTGCAACTCAATTGCGCTTACTACAATATCCTGTTGAGGGAGTCAACCCAAGTTTGTCATTGTGCAATTATAGCAATAACAAAATATTTAACCCTTGTTTTTGCTCTTAATTTAGATTTCCTGGATGCAGATAATCCAATTCTTGCTAATTATACCCCTTCCCCAAAAGTTTTGCTCATCAGCAACCACATTGCTCCATTGTGCACTTACCTACCTTAGCTTCCCATCTACCCCTCAATGGGGAGAGGTTGTAGTTAAATAAACATTGTTTCTCCTGCCTCCCTTAAGTTGTCCAAGTTGCTAAATTGGAGGCAGCCTGAAGAAAGTATGAGAACCCAGGTTCACCTACAAGGAATTCAGGACTAAAAAATGAGGATAAGGAAACCCACTTGTTCTTCTGTTACCTTTGTGAGAAGAGATCCCTGTACGGGCTGCCATGTTGGAGAGCCAGCCCATACCCTTTGCTACTGATGCTATTTCCAATCACGGTCACAGAGCACTCATCATCTGTCAAGGCTGCGTATTCTATCACAGCCACATCCCACAAGAATGCATAGTTGCCTTTCTTGGCCTGCAAAAAAAGACGTAGAAAATAACTTTGAAAAACAAACCATGTATGTCCAAGCTTGCCCTTTCAGAACTGACCCACACGAGTTTCCATCCAAAAGGTCACCAGTTCTTGAGTTTTCCTCAAGTTCTCAGATAACAACCCCTGTTTGGGATTATGGGTTGTTGTTGTTTTTTTTGGAGATCTGGAATAATGTCAGGTTTCCAAGTAATGAAATCCATTTAAAAAAGAAAAGAGCAAAGTCCATCTTCTAAAACAATTTCTTTTATTTAGGAAATCATCAAATTGGCAAAGTCTGTTGTAATTCCGGATCTGACACAACCCAGAATTACACCACATATTATTGGAAATTAGAAACAGCCCCCAAAAGTCACATTCCCCAACAGAAGTAAATCAATGTTGCTTGGTGTCATCAATCTCCAGGTCTAGCAGGGTCAGCTTTTGTTCCTGTGGGAAGAAGAATCCCCCAGCCTAAATAACTCTCTCTATATCCACTCCTCCCACCTTAGAAATGTGGCTGTGGGCTCACCCTCTCTTATCTGATTATGCCCAAGGTCATTCTTGAATTCCATTACCACTTCACAGAAGCTCTTCCCAAATGCTGGCTTAGAAACTGTAAAGTTTAATTATTTATCGTTATCATTAGATTTATTTGCCGCCCTTCTCACCTCGAGTTTGGAATTCTTTCTCCAATTCTTGGAAAGAATAGAAAATGGAAAGCCCAAAAAGATATCTACCCTAATGAATGTTGTAATATAATGCAAACTTTAATTAAAGTCGGTGGATTATCTTAATGCTACAAAGTAAAACAGCTCATCATAATAAAGCCTGAAACAAATCGTGTGTTTTCATTATCAGAAATTTGAGAAGCGGTAAGCTGTTAAAGAGAGCCTTCACTGAATGTCATGGCAGAGGCAAAGAACTGTATTTTCCCACTAGATTCATTTGGCTAATATTGGTTTATATTAGTACACACCTACACAGCTCATCCGCAAATGTCAGCCTTAATTGGGATTCTAAACCACGCCTGCCTGCAGGCTGTTTGTAATGAATGTAAATCATTTCCCTTAACTTAAGATGTAAGAAATGTGTCTGGATGGGAATTCATGAGGAGAAAAAAAAAAGATCACTTCACTTGGTTAAAATAATCATTGACTTCCTAATGCATTTAAGTAATATGTTGTTAAGTCTCTAGCGAATGTACAAAGCAGAGAGGAAAAGATGGCCTGGAGATTCTTATGCAAATAAATGAGGAATCATAAATGCAGACTTCCAAGGTATTAAACAAAAGTTTATATATTTTCTTAGTCTGGTTCTGGGGAGCTTGAATTTTTATATGAGTTCTTAAAGAGGGTGTCGCCATAAGCACAGGGGTGCTTCTTTTTCTTTGAATTTATGCACTGAATATTTTTATCAGGAAACTTTTTTAAAAATGCTATTTTAACCAGGTAGCTACTGCTGAAAATAACAATCACTAAATAAATTCTCCTGTCCTCTTTTATAAATTATGGTGCAATAACTAAGATGCCACTACACTTTATATTTTCTTGGTGAACACCACAATCATTACTAGTATTTATGGATTAAGGGTTTACATGGTAGGGTTTACTAGTGATTTAGATACATAACATCAACTTTCATCTAAAGCAATGTTTAAAAGCAATCTTTAAAAGATTGATCCATTATCTCATTGTGTCAAGAAAATATGCCCCAATGTAAATGGTGCTTCTTTGAGAGAAAGTGGGTACAGATTTCCAGTCCCGGCCAAGTTCACCTTGTAAACTCAATTCCAATATTTCTGGGTTGGTTTTTTGTTTTTTTATAAATTAAGCTTGACAATATTGCTACCTCCACTGAAGCCAAGGGAGGCCAAAGAATGCTCTTTGTCACCTGTGCCTTCTTTGAGATTCAGTTGGAATATGTGGTAGAAGACCATGTTAGATGATGGTTAGGAATATTCAGGAGTCTGTTAACTTTTCAGACTAATAAACCTGATTAAAAGGCATAAACTGATGAACCAAGCTCAGGCTTTTAATCTAATCTGTTAGTCTGAAAAAGTGGTATCTGAAACCTGAATAAAGTGATAGGTTTTTTTTTTCATTCTTAATCCCATGTATCAGCCAACAATTGGAGGATATAGAACTCCCAGTTGATATTTTGAAAGATAAAAAAAAGTGTGGACTTAGCCTTTCAGCAGAATGAAGTAAAATTCCCCCAATCAACAGAACTGTCAGATCCATGTATCTGCCATTCTTCAATGGAAGAAGAAGGGGGGAGGAAGTTGTTATAAGTAATCCTTTTTGATGTATAACCTGAATATATTAAACCTTATATTGAATATGTATAACTTGCACATGATATACAACTGGAGGACTGGAGCCAGATGGCTAGAAACTTGTCACCTCTTGGAGAGATAGCAAGAGGAGAAGGGGCCATAGAAATTCCAGCTCTGGAAGATAATCCCTGGGAAACTCTTCTAAGATACGTACCCAGATAAGGGGAGGGGGGAATGAACATGTTGGTTCTTTGTTTGACAAAATCCACATCTAAATAAGGGGAGGGGTTCTAATGCTCTTTCTCTGTTATGGTATGCCTGGAAGCATCTTAGATTCTGCTTTGACTAGTATTGGAATCATTTCCTTTTAATAAAGAATTCCTTTTGAAGTGCCTAGCTTTCAGAAAAGTTAATTCTTTTTTCAGTTGAAGGGGAAAAAGTCCATTGCTTACAAGAACACTCTGAATAGGACAGACAGCTAGCTGATTTCCATTTCTGAAATCAGGGCTGCAAAGAGAGGAGAATGGAATGGAGAATGCCTTGATCTTCTTTTCCAGCATGAATGAAAGGGCCAACCCAAAACCTTTAGTTCTTCATTCAGAGTTAGGAATACAGAATTATTGAATGAGGGAGCTGAGAATCTATTGCTGCTTTCTCTAACATACTTAAAAAGCTTGGAAACATCCAATTTCAATGTAATAAAAGGTGCAGTGTTTCTATTTTCTTCATTTAAATAATCATGCCAAGATGATCAAATAACTTTTCTTTTTGTATTTTCAAGCAAAGGTAAGCACAGAACTAACAGAATAACAGAATTGGAAGGGACCTTGGAGGTCTTCTAGCCCAACCCCCTGTACCATTTCAGACAATTGGAGAACTTTGAGTCCAACCCCTGTTCAAGCAGGAGAACCCATACCATTCCAGACAAGTGGCTGTCTAGTCTCTTCTTAAAAACTTCCAGTGTTGGACTATTCGCAACTTCTGGAGGCAAGTTGTTCCACTGATTAATTGTTCTCACTGTGAGGAAATTCCTCCTTAGTTCTAAGTTGCTTCTCTCCCTGATTAGTTTCCATCCATTGCTTCTTGTCTAAAATATGCCTTCTCCAAAGGCATATTTTAAAAATACAAAGACTAATAGCAATAGCACTTAGACTTCTATACCGCTTTACAGTATTTTACCGTCCTCTCTAAGCGGTTTTACAGAGTCAGCTTATTGCCCCCAACAATCTGGGTCCTCATTTGACCCACCTCAGAAGAATAGAAGGCTGAGTCAACCTTGAGCCTGGTGGGATTTGAACTGCCAAATTGCAGCCAGCCAATAGCAGAATTGGCCTGCAGTACAAGCACTCTGACCACTGCGCCACCTAGGCTATATAACTAAAATATGCCTTCTCCTGCCTTGAAGTTATACTGGTAGTAAGGTCTAGTTTGTCACAGCTGGATTTAAAAAGGGGGTGCTCAGTTTGAAATCAGGATTGATAAGTATATCTTTCTGATAAAAATATAAAGATAAAACAGATACAGTATAACACAATTTTAAAAGGTTGAAATTAACTCTGGAACCAAAAATAAAAAATAAAAAATCACATATTAACACAATCAGGCTCAATTTATTAAATAGTTCCAGCACTGAAGACTTCATGGTAGTTCTGATTTGTTTGCTTTCTGTCCACATTTCAATAAACTATTCTAAAAGACAATGTGATGACCCGGAGCGTAACACAAAAATAATAAAGTCACAAAAGTAGAATAATTTCCCTTTAATGCCTCCAACTTGGCCCCCAATGTCCAGTTATCCCTGGCTGGATATCAAACTCTTCAAAAAACAGTCTACAAAGAGAGTAAATGCAGTCCAAACACAAAGTAAAGATAATTAGAAATTTAAAAAAAACACAAACCATACTGAAGTAATTAACACGGCAGGCCAGGATGATAAATTGCAGACTTCCAACAGAGTACCCACAATTGGGAGAATGCCAAAACCCAGATAAGCCTTGACCAAGATAATGCACGCTTTGCTTTCAGCAAGGAGCTGTGTAAAACACTCCACTTATATCCTGCTCTCCCAGCTGTAACTAATGAAAGGGATCAGGGCCTTTTTCTCTCTCGTAAGCCACATTGCTCCCTTCTCCGTTCCTTCCTGCATGCCCTAGGATGAAGAGGGAATGGCCCTGGGTCTTCCTTTGAATGCCCAGCAGGACTGTGCCCTTCCCCCATTTCTCCCACAGCCACCGGAGCCATACTCCCACTCCCTGTCCCTGGCAGTCCAATTCCAGACTCATTAGAGTCTGTGCATTCCCCTTGCTTTTATGAAAAGTATCCACACAAATATGCAGCATATAAAACAGCACCATGAGTCATGTTGAAAAAGAACACCCACATAGTCTACTATAAGAAGCTTCAGTAAATAGGCCAAGTTTCCATTATGATTTTTTCCCCGTTTATAAAAATACATCTTCTCTTCCATTTTCTAGTGGAAAAATGGCTTTGGTCTGAAAACCACAGTTTCCAGACATGCGGGGGTGGGGGGGGAGCTAAAAGAATGACATTTAAAACATGAATGTTACACATTGCAACTATGATCAGACAATCAAGACACATTAGGTCTAACAATCAGATTTAGTTTGACATTATTGGTATCTAAATTTAGATAGCCTTCTTATTCAACAGTTTGCTAAATGGCTTAAAGAGGTTTTTCTAAACTGTTTGCCAAGAGGATAGTGAAACATTAATGTTAAATAAATACCTATAATAAATTGATGTGTGCCTTATGAAAAGGGTCTTGTTTTATATTCGTATGAAAATTTATGAGTTCATTTATCTGATATAATAGAGAAATGCTACGTAGTCATACAGGCATGTTAATGGCCTATATATTCAGTAAAAGTATTTCATAACATATTTTATTAGCATAATTTCAAAAAAGGAAGCTGGAATTTCCTACTTGTCTCTCTTTGACACAAGAGATGTGGAAAATGGATCCTCGGCCACCCAACCAAAATCCAACCTGTTATACAAGTTGGCACGTTAGACAAAAGCTGTGCAAACAACACAAAATACGGACCCAGATTAGTTTACCTAAAGTTACATTTTTTTAAAAAAAGAAAAGCACCAAACCTACTACATTTTTAGAAAGTAATATAAGGAGTATAGTAGTGTAGGATTCAGATATCTCATTTTCTATTTTGGTGGTGTTACTTTGAAATAAAAACTGGTACTTACTTACTCTCGGTGGCTGTAAGAATCTATAACTATTAGCGCAACTAAAATCTGAACTCAAAGGTGTTTTGGAGTAAACTAATGCAGTTTGCCATCCACCTGAATAGACAAGAAGGTTTTAATCCATTGGAGCGGCCTCCTCATTAGACTACCATCAGTTGCCTTGACTCCAAATGGCTTTTCAAATGAAATCATAAGCTGCTTAGACAGTGAGAAGATGGACGCCATGCCTTTGGGGCAATGATGAAGCAGTGAAGGGATGGATAAAAACCATGAAGGACAGGATCTCACTGCGTTAATGGAGTTTGGAAAGCATAATTATGATACTGCTAAGTTCTCTAGACCAAAACAAAAATCACAGGCAGGATGTAGATGCAGTCAAGATATTATTCTGGAAAAGGATGGCAGTTCCCCCCTCCCTCTGTAGGGGTTGGATCCCCAGGGGATCCTGTTCCATTGGGATTATATGGAGTGCACAATCTTATAACAGAGAATGATCTTCAGTGCAAACATGTCCAAACTTTTAGAAGGCCTAAACACCTCAAAAGGTACTTATTTTATTGTAGCAATTGAACTCTGAGCTCTTTTTCCAAGGAAATAATAATAATTGTATGCACAATTTTAAACACAACTATGAGATTTCTCCCACTGAAAGCATTGCTCAGTATTTTCTAAATGATACTCTGGACCTTGAGGAAAGTTGGAAATGGTCTGTCTCCAGATCATTTGGAGACAGGAGATTTCTGGAGCAACTTGGACATGTCTGCACAACCTTGTTATTTCCCTCTACTGTATTCCCCTCTACTGTAAGAGGGCATATTTCCCTTTGCTGTGCATCTACTTACACATTAGGAAAGGAATGCTTTGTCAAAACATACAGCTTGACATGTGTATTAAAAATAAACAATTACACGGAAATGTAGAGATAGTGCATACATTCAACTAAAATCTGCCTAGTTCTTACTTATTTCCCAGTATTTAGAGAAGCAAAAAATGATGATGCCATATTGGGGAAAAAAATTAATTTAAATGTTTGATGGCAATGCATCTGACCCACTATCCCAGAACTTCAGAATTGCAAATAAACTGTTCAGGAAATGCAATTATAGAAAGGTGTGATCTAAAGCTCTTTAAGGTCAAGGGAGGATTCCAACTGAATTCAAGGGTGCAAGAATCAAATTTATGATGTAGAACACATTCAATAAGTATCTGGATATTCCCACTCATCCTTTTTTCCAAGGAGAACCCATGTAGACAACGTCTTGCAAGCAACGTTTCCTAAATATGTAATCTGGTCACGTACTCTTCACTCTCTGAATACATGCAAATGATTATCAGAGTATTAGGGATTCTAGTAGTTCGCCCTGTGATTTGAAGAGTCGGTTGCACCGTCTTTATTATTCATTTTGAGCTAGAAAGATTAGACTTGCCATTGAAACTTTGCCTAAAGCAAATCTGGGATCCCCCTCCAGGCAAAACCTCTTTGGATTTCCAAGGGAAATCATACTGAGCCGCCATCACACAAAGCAGCATTGATAGGTACCATGATTCAGTGAAAAATAGATCTTTAGGGGGGTGGTTGAACTAAATGGATTGACACATTACAAGATCAGGGGTGAAAGGCATGGTAAGAGAAGCAAACCACTCTTGATGGGATTTGAGACTAGAAAAATGATAGGCAGAACACAGCTGACACAGCTGTTGAAGTACAGCTGGAAACAAGGAATTATTGGGGGGGGGGAAGGCAGAACACCAGGGACTATCTGGTTTTCCCTCCTCTCAAAATCTATCTAATAACTGGTATGTGTTATGTGGTGCATAAATTTGGCTCTTCGTCCATTTTTCTCCAAGTGTGCTTCCCAATTCTAATTATCGAAGAGGGAGAGGGAAGACAAAAAACATCAACAACAATACAGAAGTGTAAAGGTGTTTCTGCTATAAACTCTTGGCCCGCAGAAAAAAGGATTTCCAAATTTATAGGCAGCAGGTGTTTCAGGTTTATTTTTTTTACACTGCAGCATTTTTCAGAGCAGAGGATAGATATATTAAAAATGTGCTACATGAAGAAGATTATAATGTTGGCAAGAAGCACCAACACTTAATAGGAATTTAAGATGAAAGACAGGGCTCCGGAAAGGATTATCAGGGGTCACCTGCATTCAGTTGTAGAAATTCTACACTTTCTGCAATCAGCTCACACCTTTCAGCTTTCTGCTGTAACTGCAAATCCAGACATGCCTTATCATTCTACACAGTTGCCCAGGTTGTCTGTCACTGAAAATGTGTGCTTCTTTGCAAGTCTAGGTGGAAATTCTCATTTCCAGTGTCCCATTTCTACACTGTCTGGCATTTTCAATCCTGCCTTTCTGTTTGATTGACAACCTAATTGATCAAGTAAACGTGCCCCAAGACTTTCCCTCTGATCACGATACGTCAAAATGCAAAATCTAAATGTTTCCATTCATGCAAAAAGCCCAAGAGTTGGGAAGGAAGAGAGGAAAACCAAAATTCCTTTGCACATACTTTCCCCCCCTAACACACACTGATTTTTGTTTTTCAGCCATTCCTACAACAGGCAAGCCACTGACCATGATACATGCTTGGATAAATCTCTGGAATGGACTACAGCGCACTGTCAGCCATAAGGTGATTTTGAGAAAAATCTAAAAAAAAAATCCATTATTTTATCTTTGTGGGTTTTTTAAAGTCTTGTAATAAACAGTCCGTAGCTTTCTTGAGAAAACAATTGTTGCAATGATTATTATGGTTGCTGGATTGACAGCAGACTCCACCTCCCATTTTTTTACTAGTCATATTGATGCATTTTCTTTGTTTTATTGTTCTATTATTTTACTTTTGCTTTGTTCAAACTTCCTTTTTATATCTTTATTTTTTTACAGTTGTGAGCCATCTACAGTAATCCCTCAGTAATCCCTGAGACAGGTGGCAAATATATTTAATAATAATTATAATTATTAAAACCAATCTCTACTCCAAGTATCAATCCCTGATTTTTTTTTGTAAAGCATCAAAGGGATTTGTATTTTTCTTGATGACAACATCAAAGACCAAATCCTGCCTGCATCTTACCTTCCTGATACCTTCCGAAGGGTTTGCTACACAGTTATCAGCTCCGTTGTTCTTACTGATGGTCTTCCACAGCTCAGCAAAAGTGCTGTCTTGCTCCAAAGGGTTGGTGCCTTTCGCTTTAAAGTACTCATAAACGGCTGAATCTCTGACAGTGCCATAAGAGACATCCATTTGCTTGGAAAGGTCCTGAAACGTTCTGAAATGCAAGAGGAATCAAAGGGTTATTGGAAGGAAGGGAAAGACGCTGGCTTTACCAGGCTGAAAAAAAATGTTTTCTGCAGGAGGAAAACATCAAAACTCCAATAATCAATCATCTTACTTGTTTTCATTTGATTCCCCCCATTTAAAAAAAAAAAAAAATTAAAGAAGTGTTGTCCTGCCTTTACATTGGACAAGAAGACAGGGCAATCGTGAGAAGATTCTGGTGATCAGAGGCTGCACTCAACCACCTGGGGAAGGAAGATGGCAAGGCTTCACCCCAAATGAAGACAAGTTTTCAAGTTCTTCTAACTGGCATGTTGTCTTTGTGTATAGACGTGTGTGTGTGTGTTGGTTTAATGTGATGAGCCTACTGCAAAATATGTTTACTGGTTGTTTATTTTTATTTGTATCCCACCTTTATTATTTTTACAAATAACTCAAGGCAGTGAACATATCCAACATACCTTTCTCCTCCAATTTTCCCCACAACAAAAACTATGTACATTGCACTCTTTGTATTTATTTATTTGTATCCTGCAGTGGACAGTGTCCAACATACTTTCCTCCTCCTATTTTCTCCATAGCAACAGCCCTGTGAGCTGAGTTGGACTGAGAGAGTGGGACTGTCTCAGATGGCTTTCATGCCTAAGATGGGACTAGAACTCCACTTTCTAGTTGAGGATCTTCACCTCTAGAACCATGGTCCTTCACTTCCTGCCCTGGGATCTTCACCACTAAGAACCAAACTGGCTGTAGATTTGCTACATTTCCTGAAGCAAAGAAGTAGGCAAGGGTACCAATTGTAAGTAGTTATGGTCAAAGAGAGAAAAGGTGTCCACAGATTGCCTATCCCTGAAGTAGAATATCCTTTGATATAACAGGGTGCTTTGGAGATTTAGCTCTGCAGTGGGTTGGATTGCCTCTTTGCACTTTATCATTAGACAGTTTAAAGAAGATATATAAACATTAAAAAGGAAACAAGAACAAAAGCACAGCAAAGGATTTCAAATGTGATGGAAACTACAATTTTCCAGTACATTATTAGTTAAGGATGAATACTGAATATATTTTATCATTGTAGAGACTGAAAATTGCTCTAAGACAAGCATGAATATCCAGAATTGTAGTCAGCACAGTATAACTAACTGCATGGTATGATAAGAACAGTAAATTCAACCTATATTATTGAGAATCTATTCAGATTTAAACATCCCATAAAATTGAAATATGTACTCTATGCGTCGAGAAACCCAATTTTTGGATGTAGTACAAATGTATGTATTAACGTGAAATCTAAGAAAGGTTTCCATTCTTCGTTTAGTGTAAGTTGAATTCTATATCATATTCACTTTTAAGATAGAAAATCATTTTAGACATAAAATCACACTCCTGCAACTTAATTTAGCAGGAATCAAACAGTCTCCAGCAAAAAGAATACAATATTCTTGTGTTAGTCAAAGCAAATTCAGTGTGCCTTGACCAATTAGCCAGTTTAATAAAGTTTAATAAAAATATTAAAGGCTATAATGGGAATCCAGTACGACAGAATGGCCCAGCTTGTTCATTCTGTTTCCATCAATTTTTACAGAATGAACTGTCCATTTTAGCAATCAGGAGGTGACCATTATATTAATGATAAAACATTTTATACTAAGTATAATCTTTGGGTACATCGAATGTTATTTCACTATTCTCACAGTTGCATATCTATTACTGCATTCAGATTTTGCATCCGTTTGACTTCTTCAAAAAAAGAATGGTATTTCCCCAGCAGTTAATAAGGCCCAGTTGATATTCTGAGTTGTTTTATAAGTTTGTAAATTCACTCAAAGGTCTAAGTACTCCCGCTTGTTTCTGCAGTTCTTTTAATATTATCCTATTTAGTATTTATATACTAATGAAACCACCATTTTGTGGCATATTGTTCTTTTGATTTAAGACTCTCAGCCCTATAACACCACAAACCAGGTACATGATTATGTCACTAAGCCTATTTTCCCATCCATCATAACCAGTTGCATCCGCCTCTTTCTCCTCCATCTCTTCCTCCTCCTCTTTCTCTTCTTCTTCCTCTACTTCCTTCCTCTTCCTTCTCCTCTCCCTGCCCCCTCCTCTTCTTCCTCCTCCTTCTATTTGTCTTCCTCTTCCTCCCCTCTCTTCCTCTTCTCCTTCCCCACCTCCTCTGGCACATAAGCCACCACCTTCGGTAGAACGGAGACCACAAATCCTGCTTCCATTTTCTGCCACCTTTAATAAAGAATAATGGAGGAATACTTGGAAAATGCCTCAAAAGAAATATATAAAAGACATTCTAACCCAAGCAGTATTTACAAAAATACTTTCTCTCTTCTCGTCCCTAGTAACACCGCTGTGAAATGCATTCCAATATCTGTATATTATTTTCTTTTTTTTTTGCAAGATGCTAGACAGTGTTTTCACTATGAAGGCATCTTTGTAATTATTGTTCACTAATTACATACAATTAGAGCAAAACAGCATCTAGGGGCAATACACAGATGGGCAGAAAAACTGTCAGAATGGGACACCAAATGGTCTCACCCTCTTCTATTATCTCCCATCTCATGTCTGCAACATTAGCAAAGAAGCAAATCTCTGATGAATGTGAAAGATCAACATGAATTAAAAAGCTGAACTTAAGACAGGAAATTGTTGTGCATTCTTCCCATGCCAGCCTCTGCTCAACAAAATACATAATTGTCATGAAACTCCAGTTACGGGTTCACCATCCTGTACATTTGAAATATTAATTTCCTTCCCTTGCATTGATATTTATTCCTTCTTCTTTGGTGGGCCACTAAAGCTGCATTCATCTTGTTAACTGCAAATTCATCTGTTTAACTATATGCATCTAGCTGATTATGTAATTAAAATCTCCCCCTAATTATTTTTTGACTGTAGCTTAGTTAATTTGTACTTACTCTAGTCTTTTCTCCTTTTAGAGCTTTTAACTGTGACTTCTCTGAAAGGCACAGAGTCAGCTAGCTGATTAATGTTGCTTGTATATTACTATGTAAGCAACATGTGCTTTACTAAAGGCCACGAGGAAAAAAAAATCAGACCCTAAGAAAAATCACAGGCAAAAATTCTTTCATGAAATAGAAATAAATCATGCAACTATTTGATTTTCCCATTTATGGTTTCAACACTATGCTTTTGATAATCAGTAAATTAGAGATCAGCTGGGCATAATTCTGCACTGTAAATAAACATTGTTTGGGGGAAGTTAGGGGGCGTGCATAAGCGCACCAACGTGCCTACCGTCCCTGTCCTATTGTTTCTCTTATTCTTTTATTTTTCTTATATGTAACCATTTCATGTATTCACAACTATGTATACATTTATACTTATTATCTTGTAAACAATTGGCAAATCAAATAAATAAATAAATAAATAAAATAAAGTTAAGAATTAAATCTGTCTTCCCAAATCATGCACTGTCCTGATGACAGAGTTCAGGGAATTATGGGAGTTGAATTTTCACACATCTGGAGGAATAGATTTTCCTACCTATCACAGGTAGGTTTGGAAAAAGGAGCAAGCATGAATTTCTTTTTGTCTAAAATAAGACCTGCACAATTTCACAATGATATGAAAGCTTCTGGGGAAGCTGCTAGCCTACATCTCCAGTGAACATGAATTCTTTCTTTATATGTATTTATTCAGTTTGTGTTCCACCTGACTCCAACTCTGAGTGGCTTACAATAACAAATAATACAAATGTAGCAAAATACATAAAATTAATCAAAACTAGTACCATAGTGACTGCAACATAACCACAAGATAACACTCCAACAACAAAGCAAGGATAAACTTCACAAACAAAGGGGTTTCTTCCATTGGTGGGATTCAGCCAGTTCGCACCACTTTGGAAGAACCAGTTGTTAACTTTCTGAGCAGTTTGGTGAACTGGTTGATGAAAAAAATCATTAGGGCAGAGAACCAGTTGTTAAATTATTTCAATCCCATCGCTACTTTATCCTACTTTATTCTTCTACTTTATCCCAAGTCCTAGGTAAATAGCCAGGTCCTTAAAGCTTTTTGGGTTATCATTAGGGTAGGAAATGCATGAATCTCGGAGGACAGATCTTGCTACAGAAAGATCCCACTTCCTGGGATCTTATGGGCTGACCACCTTGTGAAAAAGGCACCCTCAACTTGATCATAGGATAAATAAACAAGGTCCTTCTTTATTACATTTCCTTTGTGCTTCAGAGCTTCCTATATTTAAGGTTCCTGAGAAGAACACTCTGCTGGTAACTATTGTTCAAAACAGAAAGATTTTGAAAATTCTAAGAAATCAGGAGAGATGACCTGTTCTTCTTGCTCGAAAAATTGGCAAGATGGTAAATATTTAATATATATTTAAAATATTTTAAAAAAACCAAATTCTTCTTGGTTAATTGTTGTCTCTCAGTGTTATCCTTCATCTGTAAAGCCAGATGAATGAGAAAATCCTTTCAAATATATTCATTAAGTAGACAAGTGCAACAAAATGAATCGATTTCTTGTATCTAACTTCATTTTATTCCAATCATTATTATATTGCTATATCCACATGCCTTGCTCCAAGTTACTGTGACATCTTCAAAGTAAACATCCTATTTATCTTAAGCTATTTATTATATAGCATAAATAAATACAACATACGTTTGTTTGTTTTTATTTCTTCATAATTGTGTTTCCTTTTCTATATTGTAAGCCAACCTGACCAATCAGGTGGAGTAGGTGGGTGGATCAGAAACACCACAAGTAGTTTTCTTTTCTGTTCACCTTTGCCACTCATTCGTCTTTCTCATTATATAACAAAATCCAAAAACTTGGCAGTCATTAATCCCTTGTCACCTGCCCAAACACAGGTTTCCTGGAAATCTATCAGCAACAATCACTGCCACCAAACTCTTCCAGCCATTAGCACCATCAGGATGAGGACTGAAATGCAGATCATGAATGATTTAAATTAATAGGATTTCTTTAGTTACATGAAGGCACAATTACATTTTGTACTTCCACAAAGAAGAGGCGCAAGGTTTGCCAAATTACATTTTACTGAAGTAATTTCGCCTGGCATAATACAAACTGCGGGTGATGAATTAAGAGGCCCAAAGAGTAAAATTTTCATATCCACCCATTTTGTCACTGGGGATTTCATCCTTCTGGCTCATGGCACTAACCAATAAACTCCCCTTAAGCAGGATATCATTTATTTGCCCTGGTTCTAATCAAATTAAGTTTCTTGGCATATTTTAAGCTAGTTTTCTTCTTTAAAGTTGTGTTCATTCATCTGCCTTACATTATTTTCTTATTGTGCTGGATTCTCAGCCCTGGGTGAGAATCATCTCAATAAAAGGAAAGGAAGATAAGCCAACAGAAGGTGGAAGAAAATTAGGCTGAATATCCACAATATTCGCAAAATGATGTTGACACAGTGGATGAAGCACCATGTATTCAAACTTTATTAGCTCTCCTCCCACAGAGGAGTTGCTTAAGCCTAACTTAGCTGCTTTGTCAATTTCAAAAAAACAGGCCAAACAATACTAATACAGAGCTTAAAACAAAGTCACAACAATACCAATGTTAGCACTGTCCCAATATCTAAGGGGCTGCCACAAAGACGGGGTGTGTGTATGTCAACCTATTCTCCAAAGCACCAGAAGGCAGGATAAGAAGCAATGGGCGGAAACTAATCAAGGAGAGAAGCAACCTAGAACTAAGGAGAAATTTCCTCCCAGTTAGAACAATTAATCAGTGGAACAATTTGCCTCCAGAAGTTGTGAATGCTCCAACACTGAAAGTTTTTAAGAAGAGATTGGACAATCAGTTGTTTGGAATGATATACTGTAGGTTCTCCTGCTTGGGCAGGGTGTTGGACTAAAAGTACTTCTGCAAAATGTTTTTTTAAAGCAGGCCTTCCCAAAGAACAAATGTTGTCACTGAAGCCCAAAGGAGCTACAAATTCCGACGCCTACCTAAAAGACAAGCTGTTGTCCCCACGAGCTGTTGTGCTAAGCCAATTGTTCATTTACTGCACTGTCATGTTCATTAACATTCTCATAGTCTAACATCATGTTCATTAATATTGTAATGGTTCAGGAAGGACGAAGCCAACAACCCAACCATTTGACAAATAGAGTGGCAACTTCATCTTGCATTACATTTTCCTTATACCAAGCGTCCTTGTGTACAAAGAGGAATAAAATACACAAAAGGCCCCGTGGAACGATCCAGCTGGCAATGGGGAAAAGTGCAATTTGGCAGGGCTTCCAAACGAAGGCAGACACTTGCACTGCTGACATAAACACCATAAGCATTCCTAAAAGTTAATCTGCAGAGGCTTCAAGAAAGACTGGAATCTTTCCTTTCAACCCTTAGCGCTAAGTTTTTATTAACAGTTGCATTTGCAAATTAGCCTGTTCTGCAGAACTGGGAATAGTTACCATACCCTAATTTTATGGAGAGCTTTACTGCCTCCATTATGGAGCTGCAATATTTCTAAAATGGCTGCAATACTTCTATTATTCTTGGCATATGTCATGAAAGAAGCAAAGCATAAATAGAGTCTTAAAGGCAAGGGAGCCAGCAAACTTATGGAGTTCTTATCAAGATCCTGATAGAACACTTTTTTTTTTACTATTTAACAGGAATGACTGCCTGTTTTTAAAGGAAGATGTCTAGCCATTTTGACTATGTGATGGACAGCAGGGATAGGTAGATAGCTAGAAGATAGGCAGAGAGAGAGAAAGAGGGAGGGAGGGAGGGGGGAGGGAAGGAGGGAGAGAGAGAGAGAGAGAGAGAGAGAGAGAGAATAAATAGATCATTTTTATTACTTGAGCTAAAACATACAAAATGAGGGAGAGTATAAATTCACAAAACAAAATTCTGAAAAAGGGTAAAGGATTTGCAAAAACAGGTAATAGCACCAATTCTATTTACACAATTAATGCTGTGCTGTCTTTTTGTACACCCAATCACATGTCTCCATTCTTTTGTCTATGCCACTAAGCCATTCTATAAGAAGAAGGTTAAAGAAGGATGATGCTCTGCTAAGATAAGGGATCTGCTGAAGTTCCTGGAATGAACAATGCAGGCCTCTGGATTTGCAAATTTCCATTTGGAGCATTGTTAGTTTTAGATCCTTCCTTCCTTCCTTCCTTCCTTCTTTCCTTCCTTCCTTCCTTCCTTCCTTCCTTCCTTCCCTCCCTCCCTCCCTCCCTCCCTCCCTCCCTCCATTCTCCCCTTTCTTTCTTGCTCTCCCTTTCCTCCATTCAAGTCAAGGGGCACCTTTAAAATGTCTCCTGCTAGTATTTATTATAAGTATTATCAATATTAAATTTCTAGCTATAATAAACAGGAGTGGGCAAAAAAGAAATAAGTGTACTTTGATATCTCTAAATACTTGAACTGGCACACATATACTGAATATAGAACACTCAACATTTGATTAAAAAAGCACCTATTTAATGGAAAAAAATGAGTTGTATGTGAAATTTAAGATACTGTTTATGTGGACTGAGGTTTGAAATTACTGACTTTTATATTTATTTACTTAAGCACTACTGTAAATACTTTGTAATACAGTTTTCAATATTCTTGAAAGTAGCCTGATAAATGAGCACTATTAAGGTTTAACCATTTTGTGCAAACTGGCATCCCAAGTAAGAACAGAACAAAATACAATGAGAATGGTATCTCTTCATCCTTCTAATATATGTAGTACATGGACAATAATACCAAGGAATAAAATTAAAGGAACCAAAACTCAACCAACAGGAAATAATTTTTTTAACCATTTGCAGACTTGACCTGAGTTTTGATTGATGACCTGAGAAATAGTCTATATGTGCAATCAAAGCACAAACTTTTCTGGTTAGGAACATGGAGCCTTTTTTTCCATGGGGATTCAGAATTAATTAATTTAGTAGATGCTTGTTCAGAAAAGAATTGACTTTGGGCACAGGGCATGAATGAGAGAATCACTAAGGGAGGCCTTTAAAAAAGATTATCCTGTCCTAAGAAAGAGAAGAAAAGATACTCAAAATAATGATTTTGTTTAGTATAAGATGGAACAGAAAGAAAGTTGGACAAGCTGATAATGATTTTTGATGGCCCAGGGCAATAGGACACAAGATAGACAACGATATAATGTCATAATAAGGACGAAAGGTGAAATTTCTGAGCCATTTTTGTCTATTTCAAAGATGTCCTTGAGATGTTCCTTGAGACCCAAAACTAACTGTCCAGTATTTTAAACTTGACTGCAGAATAGAGAGCAAATTGTGTCACCCTAGATCTGGCAATGTTTGTTTTTTACTAGAAAACAAAAATGGAGAATGACCTAAAATATCAGAAGAAAAGTAACAGTCCAATTTTGGCTGGGCCCAGGAAAAGGAATAGCTCTTCTGCCTTGATTTTTCATCCTCCCTCATCCGTGAAATTGCTCTGCCCAATTATCTAGTTATGCCTTTACTTGAGCAAAAAACCACAGTCATTAAAGCAAAATATTTAATTCTTGCAACGTAATTAAAGAAAACTGTATCCAGATTTAAAATAAAATTCAGTCCCAGAAGTAGTTTTCAGTTACTTTATGTAAATTAAATATATTCCAAAGTTAGCATGAAAGCTATTTTGTCCAAATTAGAAATATCTGGCAACTGACATATATTCTTATTTTTAAAAAAAAAAATTACTTTGATTATGTATGCAGATTTGTCTCCTGACTACTTTATTCTCATTTCTTCTATCACTCAGCTTCAAAAACCTCATTTATTAAAGCATTAATAACAGAGGGTTTTTTTTTAAAGAAAGGCTAATGCAATTGATTTAGATTTAGCAAGTCAACTGTTACTAACTGGACTGGCAAAGATGTGTGTAGTACTCTAGTTTTTAAAAGTTGGATTAATTTTTGTCTATTACTGGTTGGTTTCTTTAATCTATTTGATCTGTGCATTATTTGACTGTTGTAACCATTATCATACATTTTATGTAGAATATGTAACAGAGAAAGTGACTAATCAAGACAATTTGCTGTGCTCTGCAGGAATTGGAGTCAAACAATCATCACTCAAATTTTAGGAGCAATTAATCTTGCAGTTTCTCTAAAGAAAATCCCATAGAGACATCCAGAACACAAATAGGGACTTAACACCATGTATGGTATGTGTGTATAATGTGGTGTGATGCTCTACAAATCTGCTGAGAGAATTTCTCTGGGAAACTTGTTAGTATTATGCACAAAGTAAAAGACAAATAAGGTAGCCATAAATAAGGAACTATTAACCACTGTGAAAACTAATCAAATAGAAGAAGATTACCAGGATTGACTGATCCCCAAACTGGCTGATCATTCAATTAATTGACTGGCCAATTTGGGCAGTTCTACAAAGCAATTTCCACTAAAAATGGTGTCTAGACAGCCTCCAAAGCTATTAGATACCTTCATGAAGAACCTGTCCAAAATTTTGCAATCTGATAATATCAAAGTGAGACTATCTTCCAGTCCTTTCTCCTCTTCCCATTATAGTCCAGGAAAGTTGCCTGATATTTATCATCAGCTACATGAAGGGAAACAAATAGAGACATAATAGAAATGAAAATGACTCTGATTAGCCAAAAGTTGGGATTCAATATGTTTAGTTATTTCCTCCTCTTTAAGATATCTTCAGAAGGTGTTTACCCACTTTAGTTCAAATTCTACCTTGCAATGGGGAAGAGCTCAAAACTTTTAACTTTTGAGTTTTCCAAAATGTGAGTTACTGAACCTGCAAAAAGTTGGTTCATTATTGAACTGAAAACTTCATTTCAGGCCAAGTCTCTTAGTATTGCCCAGTGTCAAAGTGTGTGGAAGTTGCATCTAGGTAGTGTGATAGCTGGAGCAAATTAGTTGAGTAAACAAATCCAATGGTGCAAATTTAAATAATGAACAACTGGGGTGTTTTTGCAAAGCAATAATACTCCAGTTGCAAAGATCTGGATGGTTTCAGAAGCCTAAGTATGGTAACATCAGTTTTCTTTTCATTTTTCTTTCTCCTGTTTTGAAAACTGAAAAGTGTTTATGCTATGAAATCAGAATTGACAGAGGGCCTTCTCTATGTCAGTCCCATTAATCTTAGGGCAGAGATATTTTAGAGAGAGGAAAAAAAAAACTCCTTTCAGAGCTCTTGAATCTGACAGAAGATGCTTCAGGGTGACTCTGATGCAGATGTCCTCCTCCCTCCCTCCCCCCTTTTTTAGCTCAGAGAAACATGTGATGATTCAAAAAGGCAACAGGAAATGCAAAAGTAGATGGATAATTCCTTGCTAGAATGGGTGATGTGTGTTCTGGGGAAATGATGAAAAACCACACCTATTTTCACAAATTGTGAGGGACCTGAAATGTAGGCAACATTTACTAACCTACTTTATGAGATGGAAAAGCCCTTACATTGTCCCAAAGACATGTCCAACTCTAAGTCAAGATTATTGGTGCCAAGTATCTGACACATAGTGGGTTCCAGGTTGATCTTACTTTCTCCACAGTTAAGAGCACATAAATTTATGGTGATTCAAAAATATTGGAACGTTATTGCTCAGAGCTGACCTACCCATAACTGTAAGGATTGATTTATTCCATCTCTCCCTCTCCCTCCCTCTCTCCCTTTCTCTTTCTCCATCCATCCATCCATCTTCTATCTGTTTAATTGACTGTCATCCAATTGCGTGTGACTCTGAGGAGCTTACCACAAAAGTAAATCAAGAAAATATAATAACAATCTGTTTTTTTTAAAAAAAAATGCTAACAACAACAACTATTACTACTACTATTAATTGTTGATTTAATCTTCAATTCAATTCACAGTCTGGGACTGGTAAAAACAGTTCAAGTCCTAACCAAGGACCTAGAAGCTATTAAGGTAACCAAGTCAAGGAAGCTACTTCAACAAAATACATAAAGTGAGCCTGGAAAATCTTGAGATCAAAGCTGAATGGAGGAAGTATCATAAAGGCAATTAACACCTGGGCAGTGCCTGCATTATGATATTCAGCTAGAATAATTGACAGGACTCAGCTAGAACTTGATAACTTGGATCAAAAGACAAGAAAACTAATGACAATGCACCTTGCTCTGCACCCAAAAAGTGATACTGATTGATTGTATTGCCTAGATCTCAGGGTGGCAGAGGACTCTTACAGGTGAAACAAACTGTGGAAGAGGAAAAGAAAACAGCTTAAATGACTACATTAAAAAAGCAAAAGAACTACTGCTTGAAATAGGTGAAAAGGGAAACCTCTTGAAAACAGCTAGACTGAAAGCAGATTATTGAAAGGAAACAATTGAGTTTCTAACTGGAAAAAGAAGCCTATGCACAGTCAACATCTGAAGGACATTGAAGGAAAGATAGACACAAAGCTAACATGGAGCTGGTTGGGATCACAGATGCTGAAGAAAGAAACTGAAGGCTTCATCTTGGCTTGCAGATCAATTCCATGAAAGCAAAAATTCAACTTGTCAGTAACAACAGCAAGTGTTGCTTATGCAACAAGAAAGATGAAGCAATGGAACACCTTATCAGTGGCTGCAGCAAAATCTCACAGACTGATTACCTGCAACGTCATAATTGAGTTGCCAAAATCATACATTGGAAGCTTTGCCAGAAGTTTGGGTTCAAATGCAGCAAAAATTACCGGGAACACCAAATTGACAAAGTTCTTGAAAATGAACAAGTCAAGATCCCGCGGGATTTTCAGATCCAAATAGACAGATATCTGGCCAACAGCACACATGACATCACTACTGTGGAAAAGAAAAAAAAATGGTTCATTGATATTGCAATACAAGGTGATGCACAAATTGAAGAGAAACAGCTAGAAAAAAATATCAAAACATTCTTGATTTGCAAATTGAACAAGCAATTATGGAGGAAGAAATCAATGGTTATACCAATAGTAATAGGGGCCCTTGGAACAATACCCAAAGGGCTGCCTAAATGTACATGGAAAATTTGAACTTATTAGACCTGAATATCCTGACTGCAAAAACTCCCTATTTGGAACTGCTTACATACTCAGACAGTACCTTAACAGTTCTTAGCTCCTTGGTTAGAACTTGAATGGTTAAGGTTTTACCAGACTGTGAATCAAATTGAAGATTAACCATAATAAACACCTGCTTATCCTAGAACCTTAGAAAGGACTTGTTAGGTGGACAAAAATACTAAAACTAGTCATGGCCCCGTTGGAGCCCGGTTCCGAGGAGGAGGAATATTCCCAGGAGGAATATTCGGAGGAACAGGATGAGGCAGTCCTGGGTCCCTTGGGCCTTGAAAGGGTCAGAGAGGAAGACCGGGTGCTGGATGACTGAGGAAGGGGAGAAGAGATGGAAAGGGTAGGCAGCAGAGCAGAGAAGCATCGGTGCTCTGGAGATAAGCAACTGTCCAATCCTTGAGCGCTGAGAATGGCAAAGAGGTAGAGTCAATGCAGGGTGACCAACTACTTGGGAGGAGTGCGCCCCACTCCTCTTCACAAGGCTCACCTGGAGAATAGGATTTAAGGAGACACTGGGGTGGGTTGTTTTTTTCAGGATCAAGAGTGATACTTGCCAGCAACACTTGCCACATCTCAGGAAGCCTTCCTGTTATCGTTGACTCGCTGCTTTGCCTTGTTCTGCCTTGTGTGGGTTGCAGCAACCCAGCTCAGCTCTGGTTTGTGCCACAGCCCCAGCAAACTCTCTGTGCAATAAAGACGCACGTGACCAAGTACCCTGAATTGTTTTTATTCTCAGAACTGTGCTGCTCTCTCTCTCTCTCTCTCTCTCTCTCTCTCTCTCTCTCTCTCTCTCTCTCTCTCTCTTGCTTTCTCTCTCTCTCTCTTGCTTTCTCTCTCTCTCTCTCTCTCTTTTTCTCTTCTCTTGCTTTCTCACTCACTCACTCTCTCCTTGTTTTGAGGAACTGCTTGAGGTATGTGTACAAGTTAGAGCCTTTCTCTTAGGCTCACAGTGAGCTGTGGAGATTTGGGGGAAGGTTGGTTCAATAAAAGGGGATTCCATCCTTCACATTGCTTACGTGTCCCGCCCCAGGTCATAACGAAACTAGTCTAAAAGCAACTAACCAAAAATACAGTATGAACAGTGGACACAACAATACCAGGAAATAGCAGAATAGAAGTGCTCACCAACTTAACTTTGGTCAGCATGTTGGAAGATCTTTAAGAACAAAATAGTCATTTACTCAATATACTCTGTTGAAGGAAATATACTTTGCTGAAGATCAAGCATATATATATGATGCTTCAGATGATGCCACCTTTTTACTTTCTTTCTTTTTTTAACATTATCATTATATTCTTCTCTTATGTGTTTATGTTACTCTAGTGGTCCTTCTCCCGAGCTTATACTTTAGTGGCAATTGTGAATACAACTGGTATCGGTCAGAAGGTTTAACTTTTCTTCATTCCGTATAAAGCCACTGAGAGTCACTGGGTTGTGTTGGGGTAGAAGTTTGATAAATAAATAACAATAAGATTTCATGCAGTGTGCAAAAGTAGAAAAGTATTATTTTCCCCTACTAAATGATGAGCTGGCTTTTCCCTAGGTAGATGTATCAGTGTTAACTCAAAGGGTTGGAGAAGCACAAAACCTGCCTCCCAGTAGAATTTGTAATTGTTTCAGCCCAAGAGAACATCTGTGAAAAGCATCATTTTTCTAGCCTACCACAGCAAGCCACCTCTCTCTCTCTCTCTCTCTTCTCTCCCCCCCCCTCTCCTTTTAGTAACACCAATATATCTGCTCTGTGTAGCCCAAGCAAACTCCCATCCCGTGGCAGCAAGTTCCTTACATATGTGAAATAATGTGCAGGTAATTTATGCAAAACGACAGGCCAAACTCACATTTTCCAAATACATGCCACAAACATTAAGGCCAGATGTTGAGCACTGCATTTTTTGATTTTGTAATGAGACTGTACAATGGCAGGCCTATGGTGGATGGGCATCTCAAGTGCACAAGCAAACAGCCTTCAATTCATTGTTCCCCTCTGCTCTTGATGACAGAAGGGAGATGGGTGGGGCTTCTGGATCACATAGGAAGGATCTCTGACTCCAATATGCTATCCCAGAAGCTTGTTAAGCATATTGCCTCCTATTGGATACTCTTTTCTTTAAAATTCAGATTTTGGATAATAGAATGGGAAAAGACTCTTACCGAATTGGATTGTCCATCCTATTGACAGTAAGAAACGCCGCTAGGTTTGCCGTATAAGATGAACATACAATAAGAGTGAAGAGCCACCAACTCCCCATTACAATCCGCATCGCCATGGAATTGACTGTAGACTCACCACCTAAGCAAAGGAAAAAAGAAAGGAAAAAAAAATCTTTGGAAGCCCGTATCTAACTAATTTTTTTTTTTTTAAAAAAAATGGCTCAGGCTCCTTTATACCATCTCTTAATCTATGCTCTTTGATCTATTTGCTTCTTTGATTTTGTTCTTTAAAAGCAATCTATCATTTGCTATGCTGTGCTCCTATAATATAATCTGACTGACACAATTGCTTTATGATTCTGTATATTATTATTATTATTATTATTATTATTATTATTATTATTATTATTATTATTATTATTATTATTATCATCGTTGTTGTTAAAATGTGTATGCTGCCCATCTGACTAGCATGTGATTCTGGGCATTGTATGGCAAAAAAAACCCAGAAAAAATATACATCACTAAGTTGACCATGGGAAATTTGGCTGATTCTGTGTCATCGAATCATGCTCGACTCCTAGCAACCAGACAAGGTAGATAGATTTGCTCCATGGTGATCAGACTCTAACCTGGTCTTTCAGCTCATCCAATGGTGCATTCTTTACTGAGTCAGACAAACTCAACCATTCTCAAATTCTGGAATTCCTTATTTGTTTTAAAAAATATATGTATTTAAACAGATACAGATCCCAGAAACAGGAAACTCTTTCATAAATGCAAACAACCCAAATGAAACCAAGTTCATAGAGCTATCCCTTTATAGGATCAGTGGAAGAGTTTCAGCTTTGCCAAAATTATAAAAAAAAAGCGACATGTGGAAAACTTGTATGCCTAGAAGAAAAAATGATTATTAAGCTTTCTAGGACTTAACTTTCTAGGACTTAACTTTAAGAGTGGGAATGAACTTTCAAACATTGTGCAGACCATTGTTTCAGCTAATTCAAAGGGATATTCCAATTGTTCTGAAAAATTCACACACTTTAAATGAGTCATACTGAACCCAAATCAAAGAAATAACTGAGAAATTTTTGTTTCAACCATTTGATTCTCCCAACACAAAGGAGAAATCCTCCAAATTTGCTTTGTAATTTATATCTAGAGAAGTTGGAGCTGAAAGCTTGATACTGCTTTTTTCTTTCCTGAAACTTGCTTGGTTTCCCATCCCATAGCTTATCCTAGAAAGGAGGTCTACACATTCATTTCAGATCCAGGATGGCAGCTTTATCAGCGTGATCACAAAGAGAATGTATTGCCAAATAGATCTTTCCCTGTGGCATAAAAAAATAACACTTAGTGAGGCCAAATGGTAATGAGGATTGATGCTACGTGGGAAGCAACAAGTCAGAGAGAGAAATATAACAGAAGAAAAAAAGGAGCTAACTCTCATACTGAAGCAGTAGGGCAAATTGTGTCCAGATACATTATTTATTTTTATTATGACATAAAAAGGATCTGCTACTGATTTTAAACTGTTTAAAAAATGTTTTAGGAATTCTTATTTGGGGGAAACTGGTATTTAAATTATTGTCCTCTAAAAGCATATTTGTTATCCAACTGAATTTTGATTACTCCACAGAACAGACGTATAATGTAAATTATATTCTGTTTTATTTTCTTTGAAGTACACAGACGACCTTATCAATTGGGTAACAGGTGACGTTTCTCATTAAAAGTTTAGCATCTCACTGCTTCTTCAATAAACTTAAGAGCTTTGCAAATTGCATCCTAAAGAGTACAATACTGGTTAAAGGGCGGGGGGCAACTCCTTGGGTATTTTTCATCTCAGCTCTAATGCTATTCTGTTTCATTTTCAATGATGTATTGTCAGTGAATCATGTTTCTGATATTACAGAGTGAAGGCATCTCAGGTATGGTAAAATACCTCTTTGCTGCCAGCATGTGAGAAGAAGTGTGGATAAGTCCACAGAGAAGGTAAAGAAAAATCTGCCAGGTAACATCTGGTGGACGAGGGTGAATGTTCCAAAATAGAGTATTTGCATAGATGGAATCCTGTTGAAGAGAGACTGGCTGAGCAGAGGGAGGAATCTAGCAGGGAATTAGTCTGGAATCCTATGTAGGCACAAGAGGGAGAGGTCCAACCTGCCTTGAATGCCAGGTGCAAACTGCCAGACTAGTAAGATTCCTGTGAAATAGGCATGAGCAATAAAGTAGCTAATTGAACTTTTCATGTGCGGATCTGGTTGTTCATGCCTAACATTAATTTGAAAAGGTTCAAAAGCATTCAAGGTGGTTCAGACTCTGGTGCCTATGTAAGGATTCCAGAGTATTTCCTGCTTGACTACTCCCCCTGGCTTGATCAGTGTCTCATCAACAGATCCAGATTTAGATCCATATGATTAAAGCCATTCTACTCCCTGCTACATCAAGCATTAATGTTATGGGTGCCTGTCTCTGCCTATGAATAAATACAAAAGTCCACTGGCCTAAAAATCAAGCTGAAATGACCTCCTATTTCTTAGAGGTTAGTTGGCAAAATCTAACATGGATTGGGATGGGGAAGGAGCTGTTGTTTTCTCTCCTCCAGAATATACTCTTAACCAGGAAGAGGAATAAATAAGGTCCAGTAAAGCCAATTTCAGCTGTAGATCAGGAGCAGAGAAAATTAACATCTGCTTGTTTTATCTCTCCCTCTGAAAATATTGGGATGGAAATGTGTTTAACTGTACCTGGATCACTCTGGTTGCCTTACAGAAATTAAGGGTTAGTGAAATAAGCTACAACAAACCCTGCAACATATACTGTATCAGAACTGTCTCCTGAGACGTGATAAGTTGTAAAAGAAAAACAGATTCTCAGCTTATAGAGCCATAGAGATATCTACTTTTCAAAAAGAAATGCCCAACTAGATAAAATTTGCCTGGACCCACAATATAATATTATGCACTTCTCAGGAAGGTGTTTTTTTTTAAACTTTCTTTCCATGTGAAATGTTTCCTCTTATAGTAAACAGGGGGTATGACCCTTTCTCCTGTGAAAACAGGTATAGTATTTAGATTGCAAAACACTCACAGAAGTTAGGATGTTCTTACGAAGGATAACATTGTATGATCATCCTACGAACCTAGAAGTAGTCATGCTACTGTCAAGCCAGCAGTCTATTTCTCCCAGGGGCCATTCAAATGCTTCTCGGGTGCTTCCAAGAGATTTTCTTCTCCTGCCATTGTTCCTTATTAGCTGATATTTGGAGGCCTGAATCTTCAACACCAACAGCCCTTAAGAGACTTGGCTCCCATGAATTGATCTCATCTTCTTTTAAAGCCATCCCAGGGAGTGTGGCAATGGATTTCACAGCACAATCGTGCAGTATTTGTCTCTTCTAAACTTTCTTTCAGCTAAACTGGATGATGCTTTCCCTACAGTTTTCCAGGTTCTGTTACGTCCTTTTTCAAATATAATGTGGACATAGTATTTCAGATGTAGATGTAGTGCAAAGCAATATCTCTCAATTGCTGAATGTTAGTCTGAGGACTGTTTCCTCTAGCTTTTACGTACCACCACTTTTGTATACAGAAGCAGCAGTAAGATCAATTTTAATTGGATTTTATTTATTAAATTTATTTGCCACCCATCTCTGTTGAAACAACTCTCAAGCCACACTCCCTCAAATTGGATCTTTCCCCTCAAAAATCTATAGCCCAGCATTAATATCTGATTTCCACAATCAGCATAGATCCTATACCTGATTGTGGTTCTCCTGATCAACTAGATTGACTTCAGATATGGAAACTGAGGAGATCCTATATCACAAACTCAGTTGGATTTTATAGGGCTATTATCATAACCTGGAACTAGAGTTATAAAAATTGATTCAAGATACAATTAAGCATTTCAACCTTGTGAAAATCCATGGGCACTTAAGAACATTCAAAACAAAAAAATTAACAAAAGCTATTACCGCAAAAAACAACGTATTAAAAATGCAAGTGCGTAGCCAAATAACAATGGATTTTTTTTCCCCCCTGTGACAGCATCCCCCATCTTGTATGGATTTTTACCAGTCCTTTTTTCTGGTAAGCTTTGAAAGATCATTGAACTACGGCTTCTTTAAAACAAAAGAGAAAAACACCCAAGGCGATAGGAACAACCACTCTAAGAATGACATAACTTGACAGGTGTGTCAAGATACAGAAGTGTAAAGTGTGTGTTTTATGTGCTTTTGAAATTGGTTTCAAAGGCCTACTCAGGTGGCCTCACCATCCAATAAATCGCAATCTACTCATCAAGCTAGTTGCTTGTCAGAGTTTATTTGTTCTACAAACTAAAAGTCAAGTAGAGAATGACCATCAAAGTGTCCCAAAGGTGCTTTTTTGACTTCTTGGTTTTATCTTTGAAAACATTTCACTTCTCATCCAAGAAGCTTCTTCAATTCAGTTGCCTTTTGCAAAAAAGACACCTTTGGGACAACCATGACCTGGATCAAGGGTCTTCAAACTTGGCAAGTTTAAGACTTGTGGACTTCAACTCCCAGAATTCCTGAGTTAACATGACCGGAGGAGGAATTCTGGGATTTGAAGTCCACAAGTCTTAAAGCTGTCAAGTTTGAAGACCCCCTGACCTGGATGATTGAGAATCTCCACAGACACTCAAACATCAAGGTGGTTTCTGCAGAGAGCAACTATCCAAATGAGTACCTTGTTGAACAAAGGCTCCATACACAATCCAAATGGCACTGTGAAGCGTGGAGGAAGTGCAGGCTCCAGACTGAGAGGAGTTCTGGGCTCTGACTGCTTGGATCCGGTTCAGCACGAAGATGAGGACACCAACTACCGGGATCGCAGCAGCTATGCAAGTCCACACTGCAAAGTCGAAGGGGGCAAAGAGAGAGAAGATGTTGATCTTCTCCTCTGGTTTCTTGATTAAAATGCCTACAGAATAATCCATGTAGCGCTTGCTGAAGTCAACCACGCTCTCTCGTTCAGGGGTGATGGTAATGGCGGAGATGGCCAGGTCAGCTCTCTGCGAAGACAAGAGAAGGAGAGGTGAAACCTCTTGCTGGTTAACTCAGCCACCTGACAGAAGTAGAAGAAGGAGTTGGTTCTGCTGCAAAGTATACTGGGACAATGTCCCTCTCTAGCAACCATCAGGTTTTGCTTCAAGAAATCATGGCATGGTGTGGCATGACAGCTTATTCCGTCAAATCCTTTGGACACTTAGAAGTGACATGGGTCTGTCTACCTAACTACCAGTGGGATGAAGAAGTCAGCTTCAGGGGACACTGTGATGGAGGAAATAAAGGAAGGGAGCTCCTCTGAAGTCAAATTTCCCCCTCTGGAAGGTTCAAATTGTCCAATAGACAGAAGGGTGAGGTTGTAATTATAACTGGTTTCTCAGTGGACCAGAAACAGGTAGCATAGGTGGTAATGACATGTGTGGGCCAAATCATAACAGTATTATAATACAAGGAAGAAGGGGATCAATCTATTCCACAAAGCACCTGAAGGCAGGACATGATGCACTGGATAGAAACTAATCAAGGAGAGAACCAATACAGAATTAAGGAGAAATTTCCTGACAGAACAATTAATCAGTGGAACAGCTTGCCTTTATAAGTTGTGGGTGTTCCAACACTGGAGGTTTTTAAGAAGAGATTGGACAGCCATTTGTCTGAAATGGTATAGGAGGTTGGGCTTAAAGGACTCCAAGGCCCCTTACAACTCTGTTGTTTTGCTATTCTCTCCGTTATGTTAGTGGTTAGTCATTCCTGCTTCCCGAATTTGCTATGTTCTTCTAAAACTGGTCTGATGCAATTCCAAATTTGGAAGACTTGTTTCAGAAATGCTACAGGCTCCGTAGTGTAGGAAGGCAAAATCATTTCTGACCTTCTTTTCTTTTTTTTTCATTCTGAGATGAAAGGGTTTAAGATAAAAGCCAATCAAATAATGCAGCCCAATTGCCAGAGCAATTCTCAGATTGTATTTTTAAGATTACTTGTTTGAATGCTGTGCCACTAAAAATAACTTCCTTGTGCAAAGAAAAACAGCACATGAGGCAGAAGATTAACTTCTCTCTGTTACGGTCATTTTTTGAATAAGCGGCAGGGAAGAGATTTTAAGGAAAAACTTAACCATGCAAATTTCCACACTCAGCCTGAATGGGAAAATACACCCCAAGGTTTTCTAATAGGAAAATGACTTTACATGCAAAACTTCTGTTATATATGGACATTGGTATTTAAACAGTTCAGGTGCACTGGATGGAATACTTAAGTACAGGTATTCCTCATCTTATGACCACAACTGGGCTCAGAATTTCTTATGCCAAGGAAGGCAGTCATTAAGTGAGTATCACCAAGAGTGGAATTCAATTTTTTAAACAACTGGTTCTGTGGGCATGGCTAGGTGGGCATGGCCATGTGAACTGGATGGGTGTGGCTTCTCCTTTGTTTTGCAGCACATCCCCCTGTCCCATTTTTGGGGCCTTCTGGGCCTCAGGGAAGCCTCCTGAGGAGGCATTTTTGCTCCCAGAAGGCTTCCCTGGGGCTCAGGAAGGAAAAAAACAGAGCCGGGCGGGATACAGGCCCCCACACTCAGTTGTGAGACCTTCTGGGCCTCAGGGAAGCTTCCCTGGGGCCCAGGAAGGCAAAAAAATGGAGCAGAGGAGCTGTGCCCCCCTCCATTTTTTGCCTTCCTGGGCCTTGGGGAAGCCTCCTGGGTGAAGCAATAAGAGAGCAAGGGGAATCCTGGCACAGCTGATCATAGAAACAGCTGATCGTTGGGAGAGGGGAAAATGAAATACCTTAAGGAGTGACTGGGCAAGCAAGAATGCAGTCAGCAACGTCGGGCATGAGCACAATGTTGCACATGCGTGATAAGAACTGACTAGGTGGGGAGGGGAGGGGCAGGTGGAGAGGGGCGCAGCCAGCCGGCGCATGATTTGCTGGTTCTCCAAACTGCGTAGAATCATAACAACCGGTTCTATTGAACCAGTCCAAACCGGTAGAACCCCACCCCTGAATATCAACCCAATTTTTACAACCTTTTTTTTTTGCCAAGATTGTGAAGCAAAATCAGTGCAGTTATTAAGTGAATCATTCCATCATTAACTGATTCTAGCCTTCCCCATTGAATTGCTTGTTGGAAGCCAGCTGGAAAATATGAATATTTCATCATAGAAGAGTGATCATTAGCTGTTTTCTAATCGGGTGTTTTGGTTTCACATTTGCATGCATTTGCAAATGGCAGTCATGTGGCCATGGGGTGTTGCAACTCTCATAAATACATGCTGGTTGCCAAGCACCCAATTTCAATCACCCAACCATGGGGATGCTACTGCTGGGGTTGTATGTGTGAGGACCAGTCATAAGTCCCTTTTTTTCAGTGCCATTTTAACTTTGAAATAGCTGAAAGGGCTTGGCTGTTAAAACCCAATCAAATAATGCAGCCCAATTTGTGGCTAAACAAATAGTTGTAAGTTGAGGACTAGCTATGTGACCTTTGGCCACTTATAAAATCTGTGTTTGAAACTCCCTTCAATGCCCACATCCCTCCAGAGGAAATGCTCTTTTAGAAACCCAGGTCTGAAGCTCATAGGAGCCTTCAGTTCTTTAGACCTGATCACAACATTCCAGTTCAAGTAGAAAAAGCAGGAAAATTAAAATAGCAACATGCAACTTCCTTGATGAATCTTGAGTGCTACCTTATTTCCAATTATTTACTTTCTGCTATATCGATTCACGAAGGGCACTGTGATAAGAAAGGATTAGAAAGAAGATGCAGAGGCAGCTTACCTCAGGACAGGTCCGAAGGGAGGACAAGGGTGTCAGCAGTGAGAGGTCAAGATGGCAACTGCAACCATGCAATTAGAGTCTCCCACTTTTCTGCAACCCCCAAGCCCCACACAAGGCTTCACATGCACGCTCCAGTCGGCCATCTTGATTTCTTCTGACACCTCTACTATGCACTTCTACTATGCACATGGAATTTATTATATGTGAGATGTGCTCCTAGGAATACATTTTAATGTGTTATGAGCCCGCTGAGCCACTGGAGTTTGTAAAAATGATTTCTCTGCTTTTTAGAGCAAGAAACTCTTCAGAAGACACATAGGCAGATTTGCAATGGCCTGAAAGGGGCAGGAAAATATGAATATTTCATCATAGAAGAGTGATCATTAGCTGTTTTCTAATCGGGTGTTTTGGTTTCACATTTGCATGCTAAACTTTTTTCGTATAGAAATGCTGGATAATAGGACAGCATTGTACAATCGGTAAGCAAATGATTTGGGAATGATCACATTACTGAATATCAATGTCTATAGTTATATTTTATTATTGGCAGAGAACTGTAGAACATTTTCTTCTATTGCTATGGCGATGTTCAGCCTTCTCAGAAATGAACCATTTGCAACAAAATGTACTCTGGTATCTGTATTCTTGAAGATTTCTTTGCTGGAATGTTTTCTGCCTTATTTTAGTAGCATATACTTATAAGTCAATGCCACCGTCTCGGACTCAAATGTAACTCAATCACTTTGTGATTTGTTTTCTATATTTTTTTAAACAAATGAACAATATTTTCTTCCTTGAAAAGCTATTCAACTGATCACTATAAAACAGTGTTACAGTGGGAGAAAAAATCCATAAATGAAAAATAGTTTGCAACAAAATGGTTTTTTTTTTTTTAATAAGAAAACGGCATCAGAAAATGCTCCATTAGCCATACATAGCTCATCTATATGGCCACTAAACATTTCCTAAATGTTAGCTGAATATTTTTAGGTGAAAGAGTTAATGCTAAAAAAAATGACACATGGAAAATTTCCCAGAGATGAGGAGTGGATAGATTTCTAAAGTTTAACTGATAGGAAAAGGTAACTAAACGGTGGAGATTCATGCGTAATATAATACCAGAGAAAGTGGTTTGATCATAGGACTTTTTCATATCTTCATTTCTATTTATATTATGAGTTCCAGTGACCAGTTCTTTTAACTGCCACTGTTAATGAGGAATGTTCTAATTTTTAGGACAGGAAAGACAGTTCAATATAGAGGGGAAAAAATGATTTTTTTTAAACCTCCCGTAAAAAAGAAACACAATTCGGGTATTATGGGGCATACCTTGTTAATCAGTTCTCCAATCATGCCATTCCAGGAGCTGTTATGGAGCTGTTGTCCGTATTTTCCATCAGGACACTGATAGATCTCATACTTGAAGCCCAAATTCTTGGAAAGGGCATCCAGGACATCAATGGAGAAGCCCTTATAACGTTTTGGTTGCCCAAGGATATTCTCAGCCACCATAACGAACGGTTCTTCCTGAGAACAAAGCAAGGCTGATCTTTAAAGGAGACATACAACACGACAAAGCAAAGATAGCCTGACTCACAATTTTGATGGCACCTCAACAAGCTGCCAGCTCTGGAAAATTGAAGCTTCATGTTTTGTCTTTGTTTTTTCAAGAATACAATAATTGTGAATTAAAAGTGAGAATTTTCCTCCAGTTATTGCTAATCCAGGGATGAATCTTAAAAGTGGCTACACCTGAGGTACGTTTCACCTAACAAGAAGAGGCAGATTCCCAACAATCAAGGGTTGCTTTTAAATGAATCAGATAAAGGTAAACTGTTGATTTTATTGTCTGCCCGTTGGTAGTGACATCCCCTTTGGATGGGCTAGTTCATTTTCTGACTGGAGGAAAGATATGATCATATATATGTTTAAAAAATCTCAGGGAGGGGGGAAGTTCCTAAATCAGCTTAAACTATGATCTGATGGAAGAGCCAAAACTAAGAGAAGCACAAGAGAGAAAGGGCAGCTAAAGACAGGAAGGAAGCTTGCATCCCTCACACTGCCGACACACACCTGCTGTCACCTTGTGTTTGACATGACAAGTAGACAATCGGGAACTATACAGTTCTGACAAAGAAGGAAAACATATTGAGACCTGGGTGGTGTTCAATAGTCATTTCTATGATAGGCAAAGTAGACACAACCATAGATGTTTAAAAACGGAAGACATGGAGCAAAACACTTCTAAGTTCTTCTGAGAACATCATGAGCAACATAAATTGCTCACATAGCTTTCAACAAATGTCCACTTTTTAATTATTGGGGCCTTTCTTCATTTCAGGAACACCTGTAACTAGGCGGAACATGAACCTGATTCTGTCACCAACCATACTCCAGGATTGTGAGTGTCTGATTCCCAGATGGGAAGCAAACTTAGTTGAGGTACAGTTTTGGAGATCAGATAATTTCAACTTTGCTTTACAGGCTAACCTCACAGATAGGCTGATGTATGGATGAAAATTTTGCAATAAAATGATAAAAAGGTACAGACGCCTTTTTTTTTTTTTTGACAGCTTGGTGTCTCTTCCCTGTCTTGAAAAATTCTGAGTGTCCTCTAGGAAAAGATGAAGCTAATTCAACCACAACATTGGCAGGGAATGTACACCACTGATGGTTCTTTGCTCTTTTCTATTCAAGGACTCCATCACTAGATTAAATGTGGATATTTGAGTTTTTAGTGCAGTTCTTCCTCTGTTTTGATCAATGTCCAGAAACTGGACAAAACACAGAGAAATATCAGGATATTTGATAAGGTTTTGGAAATTCAGAAATAGACTCCCCATCTCTGCACATGCAAATCTGGAGAGATAAAACGAGCCCTGCATAAATTTGTCTCATCTTTATATAGAAATTTTTATACAGATTTTATAGCATAGTTATGCTAATATTGATTTATAATGACTATAATAGTACCTTAACAATTGTTAAACGTTAAAGGTTAAAGCCAGCAGGATTGACTAAATAAGACACTGTATTTTAATACCAGGTTTATAATTTGAAAGGTGTACTATTCATGTGAATCAGCCTCAGTTCCATTGCCAAATGAGCGAGAAAAAACTTGCTTGCAGTTGAACATAATCCTGAACAGACCTCCTGCCATAACTGAAGGGGACAGAAGTTTGCTTAAGGAAGGGTTGGGGCTATTTTGCTTGCACAACACAAAGGACAAAGGACAATGAAAGTCCTTCTGCATTTTGTTTATGGAATCCCACTCAAAGGAGAATTAAATCTTACTTCAAAGCAACATGTCTGAAGGCCTTAAGGGTAAAACAGAGGCAAACTTTATCAGGGAGTCAGGTGGGCAGTGATCAGGCTGTGGTCTCCAAGATGGAGAAGTCCCTAATCAGACATATTCAGAAGATATTCAAGAAATGCTGGGAAATCCCTGCAGAGGATGAGCATCTGCTGAAATTTGCCCAACTATAACTATTAAGATGGATACGGTGTTTGCATTCATTCTTCCTGCTTTCACTTCTCCTTATGACCAGCAGATCCTGAAGGAAAATGAATGCAAAGAAAGAAAGTCTGCGCCAAATCACCAGCCACTAATGGGGTCATTAGTGATCAAAGATAATGTTTCTCTTGCTTCTTCATAATGTTTATTTTTTGCTCTAGCATTTTAAAATTGTAAATTTCTCTAGACATCTTGGAATAAGAGTGAAATATAAATCTAGCAATAAATATGTGATATAGACCAGGGGTCTCCAACCTTGGCAACTTTAAGACTTATGGACTTCAACTCCCAGAGTTCTCTAGGAGTTGAAGGCCACAAGTCTTTAGGAGTTGAAGTCCACAAGTCTTAAAGTTGCCAAGGTTGGAGACCCCTGATATAGACAATATGCTGCACACAACCATTGCAAGATCTTGTTTTACCCAAAGTGTTACTTTCTTGAGACTCACCTTGGGAAAAAACCACAACATCTCCTTCTACAAATGATAACAGATAATCAGATTCTTAAAAAAATAAAGACACTAGCAAGTATAATTTTTGGACATTTTTGCTTCCTCCATTCCAACATGGTCATACCAAGACAGTCACCACTTTCAGTGTTAATCCTTGTAGGTCGCTGCCCAAACGCCGTTCTTGCAAGCTCCCATTCAGCCCCTTCTTTGAGTCCCACGTTGCCAACTGCAAATGGAAACAACACTGGAATGAGGGGAAAGTCATGTATATTTCTCTAAAGTATCTCTGTGGTGTACAAAAAAAGGAGCAGGCCAGAGAATTAAAAAAAAAAAAAAAACAACACTCCAGAAGTCTTAGAAATAGAATTAAAAGCTTTGAGCTGTAACTTGGTGACTGAGTAATGGAGAAACACAGAAAATATGGTGTTGTTTATTCACTCAGATTATATATCAATAGACTTTTTCAGTTCTACTATGTCCCTATTGATATTACTAATGATAAGTTACACTGACCAGTTCTTAACAGCAATTGTTAATTGGAAATTTATACTTTTAGGACAGGCAGGATAGTTCCATTCAGATTACATATCAACAGGACCCACCTGAGTTTCTAATAAATATTTTGTGCCCACAATATGCAAAATTGTCCCAAATCCAAAAGGAACATGATGCATTTCCGTGTAGTTTTGTTGCAGGAGAAAAGTGATATTAGAATCATCTTGTGGTCTTCTACCCGAACATTAACCAGATGTTGCTGTGCTTAGTAAGTGGCATAGTGGTTAGAATGCAGTACTGCAGGCTACTTCTGCTGATCACCGGCTGCCAGCAGTTTGGCAGTTCGGATCTCACCAGGCTCAAGGTTGACTCAGCCTTCTATCCCTCCGAGGTGGGTAAAATGAGAAGCCAATTGTTGGGGGCAAGATGCTGACTTTGTAAATCACTTAGAGAGGGCTGTAAAGCACTATATAAATCTAAGTGCTATTGCTATTAGCTAACCTAGAAATCAACCAAGATTGACCAGGAGCTGCCACCTACAGTAATAATGCCATTATCAGACAACTGAAGCTTTCTTCTTAATGGTCACATGAACAAATCCATAAAGCTTTCCTGATAATTGCACACACATAGCTGAGTTCTTCTGGAATGCTTTTTCAACTTCCTGGTCTATTGCATCACCATATTATTCCATGGTGTGTCAAGTGTTCCAAGTAACAACTTCCAAATAAAAAGACTTGGTTATTTTATTTTCTCAAAGATCCATTTTATTACAGGTGTCATATTGGCACATCTGGCGAAAACCCGAATACGAGAGTTCTGGGTTTTCCCTGCCCAAAGAAAATCCAAAATCCAACCCCTGTACCCCATAGTCCATCACATGGTCCAATCATTACTTCGTTCCAACTGGAGACTATCCCCAGTCACTCCTTTCCAGGTGCAGAGTAACATGTCCTTGACTTTCGGAGAAAGGTATGTTGTTGTGGCTAATCTTCCACAGCTCCTTGAAATCCCCCTCCCAAAATCCCAGGCACTAAAAGTGGCAGCCCAGGAGCCTCAAAGAAAAATGGCTTCCAAGATGACATGGTGATCTACAGAAGTCCCCGGCTTAGCTTCTGAGCCAAGCCAAAGTCAGCAAGGCACTGTTTACCTGCATTTTTAAGCAGTTGAAACACATAAAAGCAGTGTACTTCTCTCTATTTACAGTACCAGAAATACCACTAAGAGATACTATTTGCTAGTGATAACTTCCAAGTGCCTTGCACCTCTCAAGCACTTCTTACTGATGGGACTCCATTTCCTTATATTTGTTCCCATAAAAATGCATTTGTTCATTTTAAGGCAGTGCCTCATTACTCCATCAAAATTGATTGGAAACCTCAGTAGCATTCATCTGGGTTCACGGTAGAACACAGGTGTTTATGCCACACACACACTCCCAAGATGATGCTGTTTTACTGCAACACAAATTATAGAATCAAAGAACTGAAAGGGAAATAAATTGGAAACCATAACTATATCACCCGAGGGAAATTTTGATACAGGAACAGAATCGAACAGTAGGAAAGACCATGAAATATAATGCCTCACTGTGGAATATGGCCCACAAGATTACCTTCATTTCTGTGGGCACAGGATAAAAGAAAGAGAGAGGGAAAGAAAAAAAAAGCAATATGTTGAACTAACTTCATAAATTAAAACTAGCAAGAGTATTAAGAGGCCGAGCAGCCTTGTGCAATGAACCTGAATTCAGGGTGATTATAGTTGTTCTTTTAAAGTTGTAGCAACGTTTCGGCAGAATCTCATCTGCCGAAACGTTGCTACAACTTTAAAAGAACAACTATAATGACGTGGGAACACCGCCATAACATGAATAGATGGGACGATACCTCCCACCTACCAGACATCTGGAAGCTAGCCCTCACCAACAAACGAGTTCGAGCCACGAAAACCAACACCAGACCCGAAACAACACGGGACACCACCGCCAATCCTCCTCATCAGACCCAGGCCCAAGCCCATCCTATAAACGGACAACCACCATCCAGAAAACAGACCACGGCTGCCTCACCAGCTGTCACACCTCTTGACCCCAAAACCAAACAAGCTGACACACGCCAAGAACACAGACCCAGACCCCAAACTCGAAGCCAGACTAAAACCCAGGATGCTCCATCACATTCAGGATATCATATCAGAAAACTCAGGAAATTACACCACAAGAACTCAAGAAGTTGCAACACAGCAAATGACCCAGGATATCACAGCACAAGACCAAGGATACCACAGCAATAAGTCTCACTGTCAGCTGGTGCTCCACTCAAAATCCAAGAAAGAAATACTTAGACTCTTTTAATCAGAGAAAATATATCTTTTACTGGAAATCAAGTGGTAGCAACAAAAGAATTCTGAATCTAAGAAAATGGGTGCGTAAATCACATATACAAAGTAATGGCAACGTTCCCACCCCCAAAAGTTCAATTGGCTCATCCAATTAAAAGTTGTGTATATTGTCATGTGGGCATCTCCAGGTGGTGAGGAGGCTTCTGTCTGTTGACCTTGACATAGTTTGATAAAGGGTTGCAGCTGCGCATAGCATAGGATAGAAACCTAAGCAAGAATGTACCCCCCCACAGCTTATACAGTTCTGGTTTGTTACACCTCCAGCTCACTTCCCATAATCATTCCCCCCTCCTCCCCCCGTTACTTATGACAGCCGAAAGAAGCAAAGCAAAGGGAGAAAAATCTTGAAGGCTGACACTCACAAGGTCATCACACAACCCATTACCCAAGCCGTTACTACACAGGAGGCTAATGGAAAAGAGATCAAAACACAAACGACCCAGGAGATTATAATGCAGGACCCAGGATACCACAACAAAAGAACTCGCAAGCCCATCACACAACCTATTACCCAAGCCATTAAAACACGAGAGGCTAATGGAAAAAAAATCACTACAAAACAAACAACCCAGGAGATTACAGCACAAGATCCAGGATATCTCCACAACAAAACTCACAAGGCCATCAAACAGCCCATTATACCAACATCAACTTCATCAACCACTCAAGAGGCAGCAGCACAGCCAACCAGCCCAGCACACCAGCCCCCCCCACCTGTATTTATAGAGAGACGGCAGCTCCGATCACACACTGCTTGCACTGGCACAAAGCCGAAAGTACCAGCCTGAGGATGGCGAGTGGGACCTCGCCGAAACGTCACCATGATACTCTTAATCTTACACGGGAAAAGGCCCGAACACACCTAGACCTATATGTATGTATGTATGTATGTATGTATGTATGTATGTATGTATGTATGTTTATATATATGTTTTCTTAAGTTTTCACGGGTACTTACATGTATGGCATTCAGCTTTGTTCGGGTATTTTCCCACATCATTGTAGTTGTGCTTTTAAAGTTGTAGCAACGTTTCGGCAGAATCTTATCTGCCATCATCAGGCTTCTGTATAGTGTTCATCTGTGAGTCAGACTTTTACAGTGGTTTCAGATTTAAATTTGGGGCAGCCTATTGCTGTGCCAGAATGGTTTTTTCTTCATCCTGATTGGTTGGGAGTCTTGGTCTGTGTTTATTGGTCTTGGAGTTTGCTGTGTTCTGCTTGATTGGTGTCTCTAATATCTTCTGTCTGTTTTTTGGCTCTTTTTGTATCTTGATTGGCTGGCAGCTTTGTGTTACTTTATTGGAGGCCTTTAGTGCAGCTTGGCTCCGGGTAAATGGACGGCTATCATTAGTTAGGAAGCTAGGTTTCATCTGGGTGCCTGGTTGGGGTATGTTTGAGCTGGAGGTATCAGGGGGCATCTGTTTGTGCCCAGGTGCTTGTCTGGCTAGTGGTGTGGATATTTTTTTGTTTGTGAGTGCAGGCTTCCAAATGATTGACAGTCTGGTGGAATCATCTCTTCTATTCATTCTTTCTGGTCTTTTTTCAATCTCTATGGCTTCTCTGATGATTCTGTGGCTGGGGTTTTCTATAGTGGCTAGGGTTTTGGTGCCATTGAAGTTGATGCTATGACCTGTGGCTTCCATGTGTTGGACTAGTGAGGAAGTGTGTTCCAGCTTTTTGACTGCATTTTTGTGTTCATCCAGGCAGGTACTTATTCTTCTATTGGTCTGTCCAATGTATGTGGCCGGGCATGATGCACAGGGGACTTCGTATATACCTAAGCCAGGAGTGTCCAATCTTGGAACCTTTAATATCTGTGCACTTCAATTTCCAGAATGCTGGCTGGGGAATACTGGGAGTTGAAGTCCACAAGTCTTAAAGGTGCCAAGGTGTGAATCCCCTTATCTAAGCTTTGCTGCATCTTTGTCCTCTCTGCAATGCAGCCCTTTCATCTCCTCCTCGGAATCCAGACCACAATGAGTGACAGATTGAAGATTAATAGCAAGTCCAAATTATTCAGCATTTTTAATCCGTACAATTTAGTGTCAGGGTTGGATCACACCTGGATCTTATCTTCCAGACAGTGTAGAATACTTGTTTACATGCCATGTGGAATTCAGCTATAAGACAGATACATTGCAGGTAGTTGAATCTCACTAAGTCCCCCTAATTGGCAGATATTACTTAAGGTACTACCTATTAAGCCAATCATATGATATGTATGCAGCAATTGGGAAAAGTCTGTGCCTCATATGACCCATGTGGTGCTGGAGAAGACTCTTGAGAATCCCTTGGACTGCAAGGAGATCAAATCAGAAACCAACCCTGACTGTTCTTTGGAAGATATTGAAGCTGAAGCTCAAATCCTTTGGCCACCAAATGAGAAGAGAGGACTCTTGGAAAAGACTCTGATGTTAGGAAAGATGGAAGGCAAAAGGAGAAGGGGACAGCAGAGGATGAGAGGGTTAAATAGTGTTGTCAACACAATGAACATGAATTTGGGCAAACTCTGTGTCAGCCTTCAAAATCTTCTACTTCTGCTTTGCATCTTTCGGCTGCCATAAGTTATGGGGGGAGGACGGGGGACAAGTATGGGAAGCGAGCTGGAGGTGATAAAAACTAGCATTGTATAAACTAAGGAGGAGGGAGAGTACATTCTTGCTTAGGTTTCTATTTCTTGCTTAGCTTTCTTTTCTCTGTGCAGCTGCAAACCTTTATCAAAGTATGCCAAGGTCAATGGACAGAAACTTCATCACCACCTGAAGATGTCCACATGATGATATTCACAACTTTTAATTGGAAGAACCATTTGAACTATTGGGGGTGGGAAAATTTCCATCACTTTGTATATGTGATTTATGCGCCTATTTTCTCAGATTCAGAATCCTCTTGTTGCTACCACTTCATTTCCAGTAAAAGACATCTTTTCTCTAATTAAAAGAGTTTAAGTATTTCTTTCTTGGATTTTGAATGGAGCACCAGCTGACACTCTGGGAGATGGTGGAGGATATGGAGGGGGGCAAGGGTTGGTATGCTATGGTCCATGGGGTCAGGAAGAATTGGACATGATGTACAACTGAACAACAACAATATAACACTCGTACCACAGTGGTGATTCTTAGTTAACACATTGAAAGCAGGATTTGTGAGTATGCAATTACACTCTGCTAGCTAGTCTCAAAGAAACACAGAAGCCTATTCTTCTATCATAGGCAGCTTCCAACTTTCTTGCTCGCATGCAATGTATATCCGAATAAAATGTTATAGTCTTCACCTTTCTGAGAACTTTTTATTCCATGAGGCAAAAATAATAACTTTCAGCATCTGCCATATGCTTCTTTATCCTTCAATGCATCGTCCTAAAATTTGAACACATTTTCCTAAAAATAATAAGAGCTTGATGCATATGAAGGCACGACACCAGCTGTGATTTCACATAGTGGTATACATAATTATTATTATGTATATAACAACGTGGAATCACAGCTGCCAGTTCTTTAGCTGGTGTTGGTCTTCATTTGCATCATCAGTCAATTGCAAAAAGCAACTTTCCTTGGAACAGCTTACATCTTGCAATGAGACCTTTAACACCATTGAACAACAAAACCTGCCTATCTCAGATCCTTGGGAAGGACTGGATAGGTGGATAAAAATGCCAAATCTAGTCTAAACATCTGGCTAACTCTGTGATGAAGCATAATAGCAATACATATTGATTAATCAATCAATCAAAAATTAAAATCTTCACGGTGAGATTTGCAAGTACAAATTGATAATTGCCACATCGATTATCTAAAGTGTGGATAACATGTGAAAATACCAGGGGGTAGTAGAACAGTGTCAGCTTTGGAAGCCATATTCCATGCTGCCACATAGCCTGAGAAAGTGGGAGGGGGTGATTTCAATTGAGTAGCTCTAAGTAGACAAAGTAAAGTTCTTTTGTTAGTTCAAGGTCATTGAGTATGGCGCTGGATGAAATAAGGATCTTGCTTTTGGACGGATGGTGATTGGGCCATGCGATGTGATGACGGCCAAGGGGGGATGGATTTGTAGTTTGGGAAATTGTGGGAAGCCCAAAAGCTTTTAGATTCGTGATTCCACAGATGTGCCAGTTGCTATTCCAATAAAGGTACTTTTGAGATATGGCTGTCTCGGAGTTACCGATTGGAATGGAGGGTTGCTGGAACGCTGACAAACAGGAGACAAAGAATTGAAGAAAGTCGGAAAGTATCAAGATCTAAAAATCAAGGTGGAAAGATTGGCCATGATGGTCCCACTGTAGACTTACTGGGAACCATACTGAAAAAGCTTGGATGGCACTTGGAAAATTCATGCACTGACAACATTTCCATCCAGTCTAAACTTCTGGCTCACTGTGCCACTAACCACATAATGAGTCATTCCATGAAAAAAAACCAAGTTGCCTCTTATCTCTAAAGAAAAACAAAACTGACCATGCTCCCTGAAGATCTCCAGCAGGGAACAGGAGTCTATTAGGAGTGCTCTTCATATAAATCCTTCATCTTATGATCAGCAAGGAGGAAGGTATAAATAAACCATATATCACAGAAAACACCTCCGGTCTCCTGTGACCTTCTTCAAGGAGAATGGACTACAGGGAACACTGGGCACCTCTAAAATGTTTTACGGTTTGGATGTTCAGTTCAATATAAATTCATCAAGTATTACCCTCTGTATTAGCAGTTTCATTTCTCAGGGGGTTTACAAGCCACAAGCTGGAAGATCCTGTTTTTTTAAAAAAAATCGGTAGCCAGTTTTGTTCAATCTTACCCCTACCATGCAGGAACTCTGAGATTGGAAGAGGAAAAATGTCTGCTTCTATTTCTGTTCTATTTCTATTTCTGCTTCTATTTCTGTTCTATTTCTTTTTTTCTCCACATGATGCATGGTTTATTTAGAACATGCATAAGTGCACCTTCTTGGAGGTAAGCCTCAAAGTGGGATTTCCGAGCAACCCTGATTGAACAGTGTTTTTTTCAGTCCATAAGTATCTGCCTGTTCATGTACAGTGATCATGAAACAGGGTTAACTACTTTCTTAAGCTAATCAGTTTGGGTTAGAGTATGAGAAGGAGCGGGGAGGATTTAAGGAAGAGAGAAACATTGATGGGCTCAGAGCAATCCATTATGATTACAAAAACTCAGAAACTTCTCCAGTGGATGGCAGGGGAGATTCTCAATCATACAGGTTGCCCTGAAGGTGCTTTTTCCAAAGGGCAAAAAACTGAAGAAGCTTCTTGGATGAGAAGCAAAATGTTTTCAAAGGTAAAAAAAGTCGAGTTGCCTTTTGGAAAAAGAACCTTTTTGATTCTCTAGCGGATCAGCACTGAAAGGAAGATGTCTACTGTATATCACTAGACATGTGGGAGAAGGAAAGCTTAAGGCTAATGTGTATTGGTCAGGTTTACTGAAAGAATTAATTGTAGTTAAAACAGGAATTGATAAGAAGCTGTTTTGAAGCCAATTACATATCCAGGTTTATTACTGCCATTATTGGTCTGTGAAAACCCCTCCAGAAATGGCACCATCATAATGTGTCTTGTCATTCCCAAGGTGGAAAAAAAGTCCATTAGGTCTTCCTCTCCAACCACATTACCTATTGCCCCTTTTTCCTTATCTCACAAAGATATGTTGGGCTCCAGAAGCTCTTATGTTTAATGTTATTTTTTTCCCTCTTGAACAAAGGGAAACTTTCCTAACTTTAAAAAACTAAGGACTCAGTTGTTCCAAACAATTTTATTCCAAAACTGAGTTTATTCCAAGACTGAGACTTTGCAAAGGAGCGCTGGAACTCAGCAAGCTTAAGTTAAATTCTCTATTATGTTTCATTGAAAAGTAAGAAAAGAGCTACTGTTTGCTTCTTCTATACATAAATGGCTTAAAGTCTGAAGAGGAGATTTGTTCAAAGGCATTTGAGTTGTTTCCCTTTATTTCATACCAGCCAGAAAACAAAACCAATCAAGGTCACACCAAAAAATTTGTAGGCAGAGAAACACCGAAGGGTCTGTTCAAAAATGCAGACAAGGTTCATAAGTAAGATAAGAAATGAAACCTTTTACATTTTTGAGAAATTTGAGCTACCAACTATTCATTTCTTTATAAATGTGTTGACTTCCTAGTAAGCCATGTGTGGCTTGGAGAATCAATACATTTGCAAGCAGATAGACCTGTTTTTGACAACTGGTCTGTCAAGATCACTGCCTGAAAAACTAATTTCTGGCTTGGTTAAATGAAATAAGAATGTCCTGTGGCAATTCAATAACATTGCTGCAGTCTTTGTTTTTCTTTTCTGTTTTTCAATATTAGCTATCCCTTTTCTCAAGATTTGTGAAGCCAGATATAGCTTCTAAATTGAATGATGACAAACTACTGCTCTTGCCAATAGTCTAATGCATTTCATAAACAGCCATTGTTCAGAAAATATAGTTGCCAGAAGATAGCAGTATTTCTTCTTTACTCCATCATTCTGGAATGATTTCTTTAAAAGTTCTGAGATAATAACCCCAACAGTTTTCTGAATGCGCTGATTGTTTAGTTTTGTGTTATTTTATTGATTGTACCCCTGATTGATTGTACTACAGTTTGGTCAGCCTTTCTATTATTTTAGGCATTGTTCTGAACACTACTATATTTTATTGCATCTCATTGTATGTTAGTCTTATGTTTGAGTGTTTTTAGTCTGTGATAAGAGATTTTAATTGTAGTTATTGTGTATGCCACCGAGAGTCACATTTTTGTGAAGTAGGCAACTATATAAATATGCTAAATAAATAAACAATGTTTGATCATACGGAAACTTTATATTATTTGTAGAGATTTCTAGAAGTTCCTAAAAGGCGTATGGAGGCATATGATGGGGAAAAGACAGGTGAAAAGGATGTTTGGGTCAAAGTGAGAATTACATATGCTGGAAAAACCATTTCAGCAAGACCCAGTGAAGATTGAAATCTGTATTTCTATTCCACTGTTTGAGTTCAGTTGCTAAACTGTATGAGGAAAAAGACACATCCTGAAGTAGAACCAATTTTCTACAGTTTTAACAGAAATAAGTGACATAGATTATGTACTGGTACTGAATCCTTTGGAGTGATCCAAATTTAGTTTTCCTCGGAGGAGGCAAAAGTTAATGATATTAAAATATAATGTTTAATATCTTATCTGATTTATAAGTGTGTTCTTTCTACCCTTTCACATCAAAGATGCCTGACATATGTCGATTTTGGTGTGTACCAAGTTTTCTGTGGCAAATACACACCGGCATTCCCAAAGTGGGTACAGCCAAGAACTAAACATGTTTTGGAGATTTTATGCCATGCGATATATGCCTTCAGGCTCTGAAAGAATGAAAACACCCATTTTGCACTGCATTTACTCAATATCCAAATTATGTAAAAACCAAAATGACCTCACACAATTCATTTTAATTGCTCCCACTTGGTGGAATTAAAGGAGGTGTGCATGTGATGATCGAGAAGACTGAAGACCATACTTTTTAATCCCCGTATTGTTCATGATTCAGATTAAGAAAGACAGATTAAATTAAACTCTGTCAAGAATCTTGGAGTACTCACCTCTAATGATCTAAGTGCTAGAGCCCACTGTAACTACATAGCCAAAAAGGCGTTAAGAGTTGTTAACATAATCTTACGTAGCTTTTTCTCTGGTAATATTACAATAATAACTAGAGCATACAAAACATTTGCTAGACCAATACTCGAATACAGCTCATCAGTCTGGAACCCACATTACATATCTGATATTAACACAGTTGAGAAAGTCCAGAAATATTTCACAAGAAGAGTTCTCCACTCCTCTACTCGTTGCAGAATACCTTATGCCACCAGACTCGAAATTCTAGACCTAGAAAACCTAGAACTACGCCGCCTTCGGTCCGATCTAAGTATAGCATATAAAATCATACATTGCAATGTCCTACCTGTCAATGAATCCTTCAGCTTCAACCATAACAACACAAGAGCAAACAATAGATGCAAACTCATGGTTAATCGCACCAAACTTGATTGCAGGAAATACGACTATCAGCAATATCTGGAATACTCTACCTGTGGTTTCTTCCCCAAACCCCAAAAACTTTAACCTTAGACTGTCTACTATTGAACTCACCCCTTTCCTGAGAGGTCTGCAGGAGTGCACCAACGTGCCTACCATCCTTGTCCTATTGTTTCTTTTATATTTTATTTTTCTTATATGTATCCATGTATTCATAACTATGTTTTTACTTATACCTATTATCTTGTAAGCAATTGACAAAAATAAATAAATAAAGTAAGATTAGATTAAATAAATTTAAACAATAGGTTTAAGCTTTTGTCGTTGCTGCTGTTTTTTTCTTCAAATTTCCAGCTCAAGAAACATCCTTCCTTCTTGGTTAGGTAAATGAGTGTTGTGTTTAGTTGGTCCTTCAGAAACAGAATCATAGTTTAAAAAGAAGTTACATGACGTAAAGAGATACCAACAAATCCACATTGATAATAAAAGAGTACAGTAGTTCTTGGCTTACAACAGTTAATTTAGTGACCATTCAAATTATAACTTATGATCATTTTTCACATGGCCGTTGCAGCATCCCCCTTCCCACATGATCAAAATTCAGATGCTTGGCAACTGACTCATATTTATGAAGGTTGCATGTAATTTCCTTTTGTGGCCTTCTCACAAGCAAAGTCAACAGGGAAGCCAGATTCACTTAGTAACTTAACAACTGCAATGATTCACTTAACAACTGTAGCAAGAAAAGTCATAAAACGGAGTGAAGTTCGCCTGACAAATGTTTCGCTTAGCAACAGGAATTTTGGGCTCAATTGCAGTCATAGATTGAGGGTCACCTGTACTACAATTTTTCCCATTCTCAAAATAATTCTTTTGACTGGCTTTATTTTTGAACCTAGCTCTCCTATATTGATTTTCCAAGCTTAATATTTAATTTCCAAAAGTAGACAGGGAAATGAATTTTATCTCGGACATCTAGTCTGGGCACCTAGAATTCAATTACACTCAGAGGAGCATGGTGGATAAGCTACTCCCTTATATCAGGCTAATAAAACTTGTGACCCAACGTGTCAAAGCAAGAGAATCAAAGTCATGGGGTGCATTGTGAGGGACATCACTATATCAAGCTTTATTTTTATTTATTTATTTTACAATCTTTGGCACGAGCAAAAAAAAAAAAAAAAAATTAAACCAAGGAACAAAAGAGATTTATTGGGCCAACACAAATGATAAGCCAGGGTGAGCTTAACTTTGTGGGTCATGAGCTTGTTTTAATTCTTGCTGCAAGGAAGACAATGTTGCGTGCCATCACAATCCTGCTGGCATCTCAAAGCGAGATAATTGGGGTTGGCTCATGAGTGTTTGGGGAGGTCACCTCAGCTTGTCTTAGGTGACATCCAATATACACTGATTAGAAGCAGCATTCAAGCAGAGGTAAGCACAAGTTGTTAAAATTAGACCTGGGGAGTTATAAATATGTCATGTACAACTGTGTAGAAATAAATTGCTTCAATTAATGTAGCCTTCAAAGGAAGCAAAATGCTGATGGAAATAAAACAAGAAATTAGAGAAGGGCATTGGTGGTGCTCCTAGTATGGGCTACATGAGAAAGGAGAGATCATAACAAGAAGAGGGAAAAATGTGATGAATAGCACATATAGCAGAGACAACAATTACAGTGGCCATTTCTCATAAGATAGAAAACTAAAGAGATGGTTTATAATTGGCAGGGGGGCAGAGAAAACATGATTGGTGAAGTGGGTGCAAAGAAGAAAACTATATAGGACAGAACCTCTAGACACAAAAAGTTAAAAGGGCGAAACAAATTTTTTTTGATCATGCAAATAAGCCGGGGAGATGGCTAGCAAATAAGAAAAGAAAAGGAGAAGAGAATAATACACCAATTGCAAGACGACAGAGGGAATATATGTCATAGAACAGAAGAGAAAAAGAAAATTATTCAAGAATTTTTTAGGAATTTATACAGTCAGGAAAATATAATGGAAAAGAATGTTAAAGAATATTTAGATAAGAAAAAAATAGCAAAATTGAGGAGATTAAAAAGAACGGTGTTAAATGAAAAAAATAACTATGATGGAAATGGCAGAGGTGGTAAAAAAAACAAAAGAACAATAAAACCTCGGGCCCAGATGGAATACCTGTAGAACTTTATAAAAATATACAAAAGCCATTAGAGACCATTATGACAGAGGTATATAACGAAGCACTGGCAGAAGCGAAATTACTCAAAACTTGTTCGGAAGCATATATAGCATTAATCCCAAAAGAAGAGACAAACCACCACCAAATAAAGAATTATAGGCCTAATTCTTTATTGAATACTGATTATAAAATATTTGTATCCTTTTCATCCAATATTTCCCCATATCTAACTGTTTGTTCCTTCTTATAAACTATAGGATAAGAAAAAGCTTCGATAGTTGATAACCAAACTGGAATTTTCAAATAACATTGTTTCTTAATTTTCTCCCAATTCAACCATAACGATGAACTTAAAACGATGCAAAAGTTAGAAGAACAAGATATAAAGATGAGTTGGTTTTCATATGCGCAAATACACTCAAGGTATCTTAAAGATTCTAAAACAGAAGGTTTTTATGATAAATTGACTGATTTAGATAGGATTTTGACAGGTTCTGATGAAAAGGTGATTAAAAAACTATATAGTCATTTGTTGGAAATTAAACTAGAGGAAGAACAAGTTAAAGAAAGAATGATTGCTTGGGGGAAAATCTTTGGATATGGGATTGATTTGGAGAAATGGCAAAAATTGTGGTCTCAAAATTATAAAATGACAATGTCAGTAGCATATAAAGAAAACTTGTATAAGATGTTTTACAGGTGGCATTTTCCTCCGACAAGAATAGCAAGAATGTTCAAGAACAAATCTGAAAAATGCTGGAAATGTCATCAGACTCCTGGCTCATATTACCACATGTGGTGGACTTGTGAGGACGCAAAAAAATATTGGACTAAAATTCGCATGTGGTTGGAAAAAATGACAAAGGAACATATAGATTTGAAACCAGAGATTTTTTTATTGGGAATCTTACCTGATACATTTAATAAAAATTTAAAGTATCTGATTATAAATGTATTAACAGCGGCTAGGATTGTATTTGCTAAAAACTGGAAAAGTGAGAAAATACCATTGGAGGAAGAAATTATTAAGAAAATATTGAACTGTGCTGAAATGAGTAGATTGACATTTGAAATTAGAGAACAAGAAGATAAACAGTTTTATGAAATTTGGGATCTTTTTACCATTGGTTAGATAATGCAATATAATAATAGAATACTTAGAAACTTAGGAAATAATGATTATATATATTTCTTTTTTTTCTTTTTTCTTGGCTTTGATAACATTTTTAGAATATTTCATTACGATAGACTTGGTATGATTTTATGATTCGTAATAAGATAAGTTAAATAAACTATAGTTATCTCGTTTAAGTATGAATTATTAAAATCAGTTAAATGATTGTTTAATAACAATATTAGGATATACAATTGTTGATTGATAATATGAGTTACTATGTAAAATAACTATTATGAAGGTTATGAAATAGATGCACAAAAAGGAGTGATAAACCAACCGATGCACTGTCTGTAAATATATGAAGAAGAATAATGATGTTTTTATGTCATGTCTTATGTTGTTTGTGTTTTTGTTTGTTGTTAAAATCAATAAAAAAACCTTAAAATATATATATATATATTTGTATCCATAATGGCGGAAGGGCTAAAAACGGTGTTAAACGAGTTGATATATCCAGATCAAAATGGATTTCTGCCAAAGAGACAGATGAAAAATAATTTGAGAATGATTATAAACATACTGGAATATTATGAAATACATTCTGGAAGACAATTAGCATTAATGTTTCCAAATGTGCAAAAGGCTTTCAATAATTTGAATTGGCAGTTTATTACAAAACAATTAGAAATTATGAATTGGGGGGGGCAATTTATAAGAATGGTACAAGCAATATATTCCACACAAACGGCAAAAGTAATAAATGGAGAGTTAACTGAACAATTTCAAATATCGAAGGGAGTAAGACAAGCTATCACTATTGTTGTTCATCCTGACTTTAGAAGTGTTACTTGGACAGATTAGAGGGGACAAGAAATAAAAAGTCACAAAATGAAAAAAAGAGGAATATAAAGTCCAAGCTTTTGTGGACGATTTGGTATTTGTGCTTGAGGAACTGTTAGAATTGGGACCCAAATTAATTCAGAAAATAGAAGAATTTGGAAAAGTGGCAGGTCTTAAATAAAAATAGGACAAAAATCATAACAAAAAATCTTACTAAGAAACAAAGAATTGGAAGAAAAATTGGAAATGCAAATTCTTTAAAAAAAGTTAAATATTTATGAATTTGGCTTAGAGCAAAAAGTATATCTATTAAAGAAGAAAATTATACAAAATTGTTAACAAAAATTAAGATAATTGGATAATTGGAAGAATTTACAACTCTCAATTATAGAATGAATTGCCACGATAAAAATGAATATATTGCCAAAAAAATTGTTTCTGTTCCAAGTGACATCGATAAAGTTAGGAAAGAAATGTTTTGAAGAGTTAAACAAATTAATATCAAAGTTTATTTGGCTGGGGGGGAAAAACACGAATAAAGTTAAAATTGTTACAAGACAGCAGAAAGAGAGGGGGTTTTGCTCTGCCAGATTGGGAACTATATTATACAGCAGCAGCCCTTCCAGGGATCAAAGATTGGGTGATGTTGAAAAATAAAAGAATATTGACAATTGAAGGACACAACCTACAATTAGGGTGACACGCATTTTTATGGGATGGGAAAAACAAGATGCATACTTATTTCCAAAGACACCAAATAAGAAATGCATTGGTATTAATTTGGGAAAAGATTAAAAGAAATCATTATGACAAAATTCTGATCTGGTTATCAATTATGGAAGCATCAATATATCGAAATGTGTTAAATCTTGATAAGATAATAAAGAATAAGGACATCTTAAACAAGCAAGGGATATTAAAAGCAAAACAAGAATTAAAAGAGCAAGGAATTAATGTAGTGGTGGATGTATATGCAAATACAAGCAAGATTCAAGAAAGATACAGAAAGACATGAGATATATAGAGAACTATCACAATTAGATAAGATTCTACAAGGTCCAAAGGAGAAATTGATTAAAAAAATTATATAATTTTTTGTTGGATTATAAAATCGAAGAGGAGAGGGTTAAAAAAACTATGATTGATTGGACAAATTTTTTTGGCTACACGATAGAATTGGAGAAATGGGAAAAATGTGGGAAAATAATTATAAATTGATAATGTCTGCATCATATGGAGAAAATTTGTACAAAATGTTCTATAGGTGGCACTTACCACCTGCTATATTAGCAAAAATGTTTCCAAACAGATCATCCAAATGTTGGAAATGCAAACTAAAGCAAGGAACATATTATCATGCATGGTGGACATGCCCTGTAGCAAGAAAATATTGGATAAGGACAAAAAATTGGATAGAAGAAATAATTAAACAGCAAATTGAATTAAGACTTTTCTATTAGGTATAATAACAGGAAAATATGATAAGAAAACAGAGTATTTAATGCTGCATTTATTAACGGCAGCAAGAATAACTTATGCACAGAATTGGAAAAATGATAGTATGCCACCAGAGGAAAATGTGATAAGAAAAATATTAGAGTGTGCTGAGATGGATAAGTTGACCATGGAGATAAAGGAAAGAGAGGAAATGGATTATTATTTGACATGGACTGTACTGTAGGACTGGCTAAATAATAGATATAGAGTTGAATAGAGAAGAAGACAATAAGGTAATAAGGTAAAATATATAGTGGATAAAGATTAAACAACATAGACAAGTGTATAGATAGTTAAGATTTATATAAAAATAAATCTATTCTGAAGGCAAAGTCTTCCATAGATCTTTGGACCTAATTCAAGATCAGAATACAGCTGGAAGGGACCTTGGAGGTCTTCTAGTCCTGCCCCCTGCTCAAGCAGGAGACCCTAGATCATTTCAGACAAATGGTTGTCCAATCTCTTCTTAAAAACCTCCGGTGATGAAGCACCCATGACTTCTGGAGGCCAGCTGATCCACTGGTTAATTGACCTCACTGTTAGGAAGTTTCTCCTTAATTCCAGGTTGCTCTTCTCCTTGGTTAGTTTCCATCCATTACTTCTTGTCGTGCCTCCTGGTGCTTTGGAAAATAGGCTGATCCTTTCTGGTTTGTGGCAGCCTCTCAAATACCGGAATACTGCTATCATATCCCCGCTAGTCTTTCGTTTCTCTAGACTAGCCAAACCCTGCTGCCATTCTTCATATATTTTAGCCTCTAGGCCTTTAATCATCTTATTTGCTTTTCTGTGCACTTTTTCCAAAGTCTCAACATCTTTTTTTGCAATGTAGTGGCCAAACCTGGATGCAGTATTCCAGGTGTGGTCTTACTAAGGCTTTATAAAGTGGTACTAATACTTCATGTTATTTTGATTCTATGCCTCTCTTTATACAGCCAAGGATTATATTAGCTTTTTTGGCTGTTGTTGTATAGTGCTGACTCATGAAATAACTAGAGCATACAAAACATTTGCTAGACCAATACTTAAATATATTTCATCAGTCTGGAACCCACATTAGGTATCTGATATTAGCACAATTGAGAAAGTCCAGAAATATTTCACAAGAAGAGTTCTCCACTCCTCTACTCGTTGCAGAATACCTTATGCCACCAGGCATGAAATTCTAGACCTAGAAAACCTAGAACTACGCCGCCTTCGGTCTGATCTAAGTATAGTATATAAAATCATACATTGCAATGTCCTACCTGTCAATGAATACTTCAGCTTCAACCATAACAACACAAGAGCAAACAATAGATATAAACTCAAGGTTAATCGCACCAAATTTGATTGCAGGAAATACGACTTCAGCAACAGAGTAGTCAATGTCTGGAATACTCTACCTCAGGGATCCCCAACCTTTTCGACGCCGCGGCCCGGTTCCGGCGTCAGCTGGGCGCCGCGCCCGGTTCCGGCGTCAGCTGGGCGGCGCCATCTTTTTTTGCGAAAAATCACTTCCGGTGGCGTCACGGAGTGATTTTCGTCAAAAATGAGCGGCGCCAGCGCTTCTGGTGAGCTTTTCGGGTAGAAATGGCTTTCTACCCGGAAAAGCTCACCAGCGCTGGCGCCGCCATCTTTTTGACGAAAAATTGCTTTTTTACCAAAAAGATGGCGGCGCCAGCAACCAGCGGCCGGTAAGGCTTGTTCCTGCCCGGTACCGGTCCGCGGACCGGCGGTTGGGGACCCCTGCTCTACCTGACTCTGTGGTTTCTTCCCAAACCCCAAAAACTTTAACCTTAGACTGTCTACTATTGACCTCACCCCTTTCCTAAGAGGTCTGTAGGGGGCGTGCATAAGCGCACCAACGTGCCTACCGTCCCTGTCCTATTGTTTCTTTTATATATATTTTTCTTATATGTATCCATGTATTCATAACTATGTTTTTACGTATACCTATTATCTTGTAAGCAATTGACAAATAAAATAAATAAAAATAAATGTTTAAGTGATTGTCCACTAGATTCCAAGGTCCCTCTCACAATTACTGTTTTTTGAGCCAGGTTTTACCTAATTTGTACTTGTACCTTTGGTTTTCTTTCTGCCCAGGTGTAAAACCTTGCTTTTCCTCCACATTAAATTTCATTTTGTTGGATAGGGCGCATTGTTCAATATATTTTTGTCAAGATCTTTTTAGATCCTGAGCTTGTTGTCTTGGTGCCTGCTAAAATACTGTCTGTTATTAGGTGAATTAATTTCTTTGGAGAGGAAAACATGATTCTCGTGAACAAAATGGAACACAATGTCATCTTTAGCAGTTACCTTTGATTAAAAAAAAAAAACAAATGCTAAAATTTAGTTCAGCCATACTTTCTGAACAACATAAAATCACATTGCATGATTGGAAAAATGACCAACACTTATGATCCATATCAACAAATAAGCCATATGGGAAACAAAGAAGCATAGAGTTAAAAAAAAATAGCCAACATATTTACATGATAAGATCTTGACCTCACTCCAGAAAAATCACCTGGGAAATAGAAGCCCATGCATAAATGTTTGCAGCTCTTCTCAGACAATACATGATGTAAGTGTGTACTATCCATGTGATTTCAAATTACTCAATATAACAGAATCATTTCTACCACAGAGAAGGAAATAACATACTGAATTTCACAAATCCTAAACAATAGTTACTTTGGCCTAGTTAAAATTGTTTAGCTTCAGGAACGTGATCTATACTGTCATTTCAAACCAAGAAGAAATGAAGTTTGAAATCAACAAACAAAAGATGATGTCCGGATTGATTCCATATGAAAACTAGGAGAAGGGCTCAATAATTCTGTTTCAAAAAATGTCAACGACATCGGGTCTAAAAATCATAGTTAAGGCTGTTTCCTAATTAGAGAAACTTGGCTTACACATGTTCATGGCTTTCAAGAAATGTAGCTGGACATTCTGAACAATTATTGGAGTCGTTTTATATGCCACATGTATTTTGAATACAGTTTATTATTTAATTTTCCCCCTAAGAATGTGATCCACTTAAGCTGTGGAATAGAGTGAAACAAAGATTTAATTCTGATCCATGGCAAAGTTGCAAAACTAGCATATATTTTTTTTCAGACTTAAGAAAACTCTTTCATCAAGGTACTTCTGCTATGGACAGAATGCACACAATGTTATCTCCTAATCCAACTTCATTCTAGGGGGAATTCCTCTATAATTATGAATGATCTGGGCTAGGACAGACTTATTTTTCTCACCAAAAGTGATTTAGAGCCCGTGAATGTCTGCATCTCAGACCTATCACCAAATGTTTAAAGTTCCTCAGTTTGTCTCAGCCCACAAAAACTCCTAGCTGCTTTTCCCCTTCAGATCAGGATGGCTGCCCTACAGAAAGGAAGGAGAGGTGCTTCTTGGTGGTCTCTGAGCTTGGTTGTTTTCTTGCAGATATTTCATGACCCAACTAGGGAACCTCATCAGTGCTAGAAGGGAGCAGAGTTTGGGTGTTGGTGGTGTTGGTAGTGTTGGTAGTGTTGGTGGTGGTGGTGGTGGTGGTTGTGGAGGAGGAGGAGGAGGAGGAGGAGGAGGAGGAGGAGGAGGAGGAGGAGGAGGAGGAGGAGGAAAATAGTGTGGCAATAATGTAAGAAATAATGTGGCCACTGAGAACAGCATGAAGAATAATGAGATGGAATCAAATGAAAATATACAATGCAAATGAAATACACAATGTGTGCACATGAAACATACAATGTGTGTACTGTTAGTTTGCCCAATTTTTCTTGGAGGTTCTCAAAGGCCACAGAACCATATGACAAAAAGTCTATACAACTTCCATCTGCTTGGCTTACAGATCATGGCTTCCCAGAACATCTTACTTATGTCTCCTTGTCCAGGTCTAATTGCAATCTGGAAATGCATTTACGTGGACTTTTGTTTGACAATGAGACCTCCTTAAGTGCTGGGCATCCATAAATATTTTTTTTTAAAGGACAATCTGTAGCTCGGGGTTGAAATGAATGGTCCTAATTCACAACAAAGTATTCCTTGACCCATTGCTTTGACCTGGCAATGGAACAGCAGTTGCGATGCACTGACTCACAACTGTTGAAACCCACTAGAAAGCAGCTATGGGACACCCACTGATGTTTCTTCCTGTGCTAACAATTATATGCTTTCCAGGAGGACGGGGGGGAGGAGGAGGACTGTAACACCCTCCTTAGTTGTTTTCTTGCACACATTTCATTACCCAAACTAGGTAATATCATAAGTGCTGTGTTGTGCACAGAAGATGTTACCTAGTTTGGCTAATGAAACATCTGCAAGAAAACAACTAAGCTCAAGAGAGCAGCTCATTTTTAACCCTGAGCTACAAGTATAGAAAAGAGATCCTCTTTTTACCCTATTTGCTTCCACTGAGACAGAAAATGTACAGAATTGCAAGAAGGCTCCAGCTCTTTCTCAGCAATGCATCAGAGATAATATTCTACTTTCAAATTTGATGCTCCAGTGATGGGTTTTATTACACTGCCAGCGCTGAGAGATTCGCAGACAAGGCCCACCTTGTAGCATCCTTTAATTGACCTATCCCAGGACTAAGCAGAGCTCAATTAAAACATGTGTAATTTTCCTCCTCTGCTGCCACAATCAATGAGTACACTTTTGCGGAACCTCTCTTTTGGGCATGCTGTACCTATCTGACAAAGAGTTTGTATAATAATTAAATTTGGAGTAATTACTTTTCAGACTGATCGGTGACAGTCTATTGTTCAGGAAGAATGAATCCTCGGAGCCTTCTAACATCATTTCAATTCCTGGTTCGAAATGAGATTTTCAAAGAATGCAATTTATAAGAACTAAATTCCTTAATGCACATTAATATAGGTTTCTTTTGCCCGTAAAAATCTTTGGAATAAGATTATTTTCTAGAGTAATGAGTTATCTGGGCTATCTGAACCCAGCATAATAAACCTCAAAATGACATTCATAGTGGATGCTGGGCTGACGGTGGAGAGAAACATCTCAAAACCAATCCTTTAATTTTCTGATCTTTGCCAACTTTTCTACCCACCTTCAGCACTCTGGTTTTGAAAATGCATCCATTCAAATGTTGGGATTCATTATTACATTCTTCTTTTTAATTCATTCTAGAATCTTAAAAAACATTTTATTTACACTTGCATACATGTTTACATTAACTAGCCTAATCTTTGTGCAGAACTAGCCTAATCTTTGTGCAGAAGGGAAGTTTAATCGTATTAATATAAGTTGTTACAACTTCCCATATAAAACACTGATTCACTCTCTCTTGCACATGCTGTCTCTCTCTGTATATAATAAACTATAGACATATAAAACATAAACTATTTTGACATATTAAGAGCTAACATGGCACTCTCAAGCTTTTCTGACACAAATCTTTCCTTCCTTCTTTCTTTCCTCCCTCCCTCCCTCCCTCCTTTCCTTCCTTCCTGCTATAGAGCAAAAATTCTATGTGTTGTCTGTCACTCTTTCATTATTAGTTTGCTCTTTGAGTGAGTTCATTGCTCTTATTTAAAAGGCCAAGGAATTTTTTGCCAGTGATGACACTCATCTGTTTCCTCATCTTATGGAGACCATAAGTGGGATACGCGTATACGAAAACAAACGAAGTGACATTCAAACACGTCTCTTTCACCCAAACATCGGTCTTGAAGTCTCTACCAAAGAGTACTTCATTCTTTGGATATGGCAGACCAGGATTTAAGTAGATAGCCAAAGTACAAGAAGTACAAGCCTGCATTTCAAACGTGCACATCATTCAAGTGACAATAATCAAGGGTAAGTTAACGTACATGGATGATACACCAGCTAATATGTTTACAGGCAACCTTGAAACTCTTTCAGTTAGAAAGTGGCTGCATTTAGATAATCGATTCTCCCAAGAAATATTATAAATACTGCAGAAAGCTGTTTACATTTGAATTTGTGCTCTCCATTCAGTGGAGCAATGATCAAAAAGACGACCGAGGAAGGTTAGTAACACCTGATTTAAATAAAATAAAACAAAACAAAAACTGCCACAGGAAGAACTACCTAGAAGCGATGTGTGGGTGTCTGTAAAAGACATCAGTGGGATTCTTGGAGGTCTAAAGGTAGGATCAATAAAACAATTTATTTGACATAATGGCTAATGCAGTTTCTTTTTCCTCTTTTCCAATTACTCTCAAGATAGATGTTTTTTTTTTTTAATTTATGTAACTTCTCCGAGCAGTTTTTGTCCTCAAAATGGTTCAGCCTGGCACAGAAGCCAATCTGAGCCAGATATGAATGATGGACTTTCACAAAATTTTTATTGAAGTGCTTCAGCCGGTTTCTCTACGGAGCTTTGCCTTGCTTAAGCCCTACCTGTTCTTTTGCCCCTAATTGTAGTTTCTGCTGCTTATCTTCTTGTTGCCAAATCTTGTAACTTCATATCTAATTCCTAGTGTGTGTTGTTACATTTCCTCCATTTCGAACTGTTGCATTATACAGTTACATTCCTCTAAAGTTATCACTCACTCCCAAAATGGGGATATATTGATTCTCAGTGGGTGATCCATCATAGTTTAGGGGCTGTCATCCACATTTTCTTTTAAGGCAGGTTTCAAAGGTTATATATTAAAATGACCTTCAATGTGTGCTATATTAAAAAAAGGTTAATCTGTCACTAAATTTTTCATATCATTAATGAAAATTGATTTTTTAAATAACTTTTATATGACTTCGTTGGTGATATTTGGGGTAGTCATCAGTTAGGAGACTTAGGGAGTAGTTAGCTGCCCGGAGTTGCTTTGCAGCAGAATTATTTAAAAATATACATAAAATAGTTCATTGAAGTGCATTCTGGAAACTAGTTTTATTTTCCCAGCCTTATTTATAATCCCTATTCACCATAGAGTTTCTGCAATCTATTAGTAAAAGTTCTGGTCATTCAGTTCAGGTTAATCAATGTTATTGTTCAGGAGATCATTGAAGTATTCTGGCAGAGGTGGGGGGAGAAATTAACAGTGCTTCATCTTAAGAGCCATATGCACAGGGATGAGCAAACTTCTGGAAGGTTCTATTTAAAAGACACGAAGGCTGCCTGGGGATTAAGAGGAGGTGGAGCCACCCCAAATATATAAAATGGGAAATTATGAAAACAAAGTAAATTCACAGAATTAGTCATCCTCTCACAGATTAACCTATGGTTTGAAATAGAGGTCTCCAAACCTGGCAACTTGTGGACTTCAGCTCGCAGAATTCCTGTCAGCTATATTGAGTTGAAGTCACAAGTATTAAAGTTGCCATGTTTGGAGACCCCTGATCTGGAAAGAGTGGATGAACTACTGAGGTTTGAGATGAGCAAGTCATGTTGTCTGATCACTCCAATTTCACCAGGAACAACAGCTGAGCCCAGACTTTGAGGGCCTCTTCTCCAGACTAATTTCTGTAAAGTAACTGAACTAGAAAGCTTGAGATGAGATGGATGTCTGAAGCTGATCTTAAAGCCATCATTGTGATGACCAGTCAAGGACATGTATGTCCCCTCAAAAGAGGGTAGATATTGCCTGCTGGAGCACCTAATAGTATGTGCTCCCTTAAGTCAGGGGTCCCCAGACTTGGCAACTTTAAGACTTGTGGACTTCAACTCCCAGAATAGCATAGCTGGCTAGAGAATTCTGGGAGCTGAAGTCCACAAGTCTTAAAGTTGCCAAGTTTGGAGACCTCTGCCTTAAGGGCTTAAAAATGGGTAGTGAATCCTAAGTGGATCCAGTTCCAAGACATTCATCAGGCTGGTTGTTATAATCTCTGATGGCCTATGAAAACAAACATCATGCCTTGAAGAAGGAAGTTTTGAAGATTCTCGAGAAGACCGAAAACAAACTAATGGATTGTCAAACAAATAAACTCCCTTAAAGCACAAATGATATCCTACTTCAGATACATTATGCTACTGTAGGTCACTGGAGAAAGCTCTGATGGTGAGAAAGCTGGGTGGAAAGAGAAGAAGAGGGTGATCAGCAGAAAAATGGATGGACTCAATTGCACTGGTGATATGTACATCATTGGTTGGCTTCAAGGACTAGGTTGGGGGCACATAAATAACTATAATGCAGCACATAAGAGCTTGAGTTCACTTTCTTTCCAAAGGTAATTTCCAATAAATTACTCCTAATTTGTTTAGAGCAACCTCTTTACAAAACACAGGAAAGCCCTTAACTGCTTCAATACTAGGCAATGAATATTTTCATAAATAAAAGATATTTTGTTGGGGGAATGCAAAATAGAAGGAAATCATGTCACAACAAAACTGTGCTTTGACCCAACCAAAGCCCAAAATACATAAAATAACTGGAAATGGGAGAAAAACTTTCCTGAAGAAAGAGAAACAACAGCTATTATAAATAAGATCTGAAATAAAATATTTATTGGCCATATGCAGTTTTGTAAATTGGTATGAATGCTTTGTGCTTGCAAGCCAATACAAAAAAGAAAAGGCTCTTAGCTTCCCCCCCTCTCCTTCCTATTCTTTCTCTCTCAATTATTTAAAATATGTTGACTATAGAAAGACACTGAAAACATTTGACAGCATAATCCGCAACCCAGCACAAATATGACAAGGATAATCATTTCGTTTAGAGGGGTATAATGCTGCCTTGCAGACATAAGTGTCCTAGTCATTTTACTGTGGAGGGATGATCTGTAATGGTTTCAGAACCTTGGACAGTGGACAAAAACTATGGTTCTTTTATACCAAGCCATTTCTATACATATAAATGGAAGGGGAGGGGAGGGCAGAGAAGGAGGGAGGGAGACGTTCAACTTTCAAGCAAAGAAGCTGCTGCAGTCATTATGCTACCATTGGAATGAGTGTAATGGTGCTTGATTGGGTTGGTTTCATTTTGATTCTGTGAGTGCAATGATGTCCTTAGAATGAAAAGGAATGGATTATCTTGTCTTCTTCACCAATCCACCAAAAGGAAAGATTCTCCCAGTCCTTTCCTTTTTCAAAGGCTGATTCCCTTGGTTTTATGGAGATCTCCGAGTCATTAGGAAGAGGGCATTAGAGGTGGTGGAGGACACTCTTCCACATGATAACCAAAGGACAAATGCACCACATTTTTGGAATTTTGGTGTACGTCAGTGTTTCTCAGCCTTGGCAGTTTTCAGGTTTGTGGATTCCAACACCCAGGGGCACTTCCAGAGAATGCTGCAAATCTGCTCTTAGAAGGAGATGGTGCCCCACAACCACCACCATTCCATGGACAGTGTTAATGAGCTTTTATGATTGCACCAGGTTGCCCCACCACTTATGAAAGAAACATTTTCTTTTTTGCTATATTTGTTTTGCAAATGGGGATCTTCCATGTGCAAACAGAAGCTGAGTTTAATTTATTTAGCAAAGGGCTGAAAGATGTGAAATATTCTGTATCTGTGCACCATTGCAATGGCAGGGGTTACCAAAACGTTGCACACACAGTTTTAATCCTCTTCTCTCTCTCTCTCTCTCTCTCTCTCTCTCTCTCTCTCTCTCTCTCTCTCTCTCTCTCCCCCCCCTCCCTCCCTCCCTCCCTCTCTCCCTCCCTCTCTCTTAGTTAGGAATAACATTATTTCACTGAGCTGTCAGAAACTTGAAACTGTTCCAATACCAAACTCTTGATAATTTGACTTTACAAGTAAGCCTTATCAGCAACCAAACACATCATCGGGCAGAGTTAAACAAGGGGAACACAATTTAGCTAGAGAACTTTCTGATCTACATTCATCCAATATAGATAGCAGCTAGAGTTTCTAATGGCTTCTGCAGTAACCTTGGTTCCTACAAGATGACAATGTGCCCCTGCTTAAATTACTTAATCATGCATTTTATTTCATTTTGTTAGTAGAATGGCTTATAATACCCAATTCCTCTTTGGATGACAGGCTCTATATCACACCACCAAGATAAAGAGCTTTAGAGTAGCCTTTAGTCAAATAAACTAATTTTCCATGTACGGTACACATTCCATGTACGGTGAAGCATACAGCATTATGATAAGATGGAGCATCTTTCAGGAATAATTCAAAATAGAAACAAAAAACAAAAGACCCTACTTTGTTACATGAATAAATCCTATAAAATGAAGAAAATGGAATTGGGAGAATTGGCAGCTGTGCTGTCCCAAAGGAGCTTGTCCAAAAGGCAATTGGACTGGCTTGCCTTTTTTTTTCTCCTTGAAAATGTTTTGCTTCTCAACCAAGAAGCTTCTTCTTCAGGACTGAAGAAGTTTCTTGAACGAGAAGCAAGATCTTTTCAAGGAAAAAAACCAAGAAAGTCCAGTTATCTTTTGAAAAGTACCTTTGGGACAATCGTGAGTTGGATGATTGAGAATCTCCATGGACACTGGCAGTTGTGCTGTTCATGGCCAGTTCATGAGTTCCCAAAGAGACATTTGGCCCACAATAAGCATGTTGGATTGAACAGATCTGTGGCCTAATCCAGCAGAGAAGTTCTTAGCAACAAGCACATCAGAAGAGGGGGTATTCAGCAGGTTCTGACCAGTTCTGGAGAACTGGTAGTGAAGTTTTGAGTAGTTCAGAGATCCGACAAGTACCACCTCTGACTGGCCCCGCCAACCCCATCTATTCTCTGCCTCCCATTGAGTCCCAGATGATTGGCTGGGTCTTCTTTGGTTGCCCTGCAGAGGAGAACGGAGCTGGAAAGCAGGTTAGTGGGGTGGGGAGGGAATGGAGATTTTGCAGTATCCTTCCCCTGCCATGCCCACCAAGCCACGCCCACAGAATCAGTAATAAAAAAAATTGAATCCCACCACTGAGGCACATTGGCTTTGCTATTCCTTGGAGTGAAGAGGAAGAACGAGTCCCTGATCCCAGCAAGTTGAGATTGAAATGTCTCTTTACCATTGACTCACGCAAACTCCGGAGAGTCACCTTCTATTATCTTCAGCAGCAGATATAAACAGGTAATCAAACCAAACAAGACATGGCTTTTCCCCCAGGTGAAGTTGTTGTGTGAAAAAGAGAGGCATCAATGTAAATTATTCAGAGGATACTAAATTATGTTTTACAGAAATTAAATTTAGGACATTACTTCAATTTAAAAAAAAAAAAAAAGCTCTCCATGGAAATTCATCCCAGGCAAGACGCTTTCTAACGATGTCTTGTGATTTCTTCTTTTCAGGTTTCTTTTTTCAAACCTCAAACCTGGTCGAGCAACTGTGGAAGCAAGTCACCTAGTAAATCTAGACCTCAGTGACTCAAGGGTTGAGCTTCCAAAGGTACTTAATTTCTGTTGTGGTTCGCTGGCAGCCTGTGCAGACAGCAGCAGAATCGGACAGTGGGGAAGAACGGGGACCACTCCGTGAGTCTGGGGAGGACTCGGACGAGTGTCCTGCATCTGATGCAGAGATGGGGTCATGGCCATCTGGGAGTTATGGGCTGATTCTGAAGCCTCCAGAATCTGGCAGCAGTGAGGCAGAGGAACAAGGGGAGCCTGTTCCCAGTGCACGTGTGCACACAGCTGCTAGAAGGTGAGAGCAGCTGAAACAAAAGGGGTGACTTGGGAGTAAGGCTTGGAGGTGATTGCCCCTCCCCTAAGGTATAAAGGACAGGCAATGGTGATGAAACCTTTGCAGGAAGCAAAGTCATTTGCTCTGTTCGGATTAATCCTTGAAGCTCTGTGTGGACTTTGTACTTTGGTTGGGTTTTTTTCCCAGTTTATTTGGCACTTTAGTTGTTGGCAGCAATTCAAAGGTGGGTGCTTATCTCGAGTGACTGTTTGGGACTCATTACTGGTTGGGAATGAACATAATTCCCAGCTTTGAAATAAAATAAGAGTTGTTTTAACTAACCATGTGCTTAATTACGGTCTCGGAAGGCCTTGGTCAGAACAATTTCAGTGGTGATAGTTTTTTATTTCATTTATTTACATCCTGACTTTTATTATTTTCCTGCTCCCACCTTTTCCCTCCTTTAATTGGACCATGGTGTTTTGGATTTTGTAATTAACTTATTTATGCTTTTAATGTTTATGGTCTTATCTTTTGTGACTGAATGCCTCCCAGAGTTACCCTGAGGTAAAGTGGGCGGCCTATAAATTTTATAAAGAAAAATAAATATTTTTTTTTAACAAATAACTCAAGGTAGCAAACATATCCAAGACACTTTCCACCTTTTACTTCCACCACAACAGGGTTATGTCTCCCTTAGCAACAAAAAAATTGAGCTCAATTGTGATCGTAAGTCGAGGACTACCTGCATTTGTATCCTGCCTTAATTATTTTTGCAAATAACTCAAGGCGGTTAAATGTTATATATGAAGCACACCTTCCTCCTCTTATTTTCCCCACAGTAAAAACCTTGTGAGGTAGGTTGGGCTGAGAGAGAGGGACTGGCCCAAAGACACCCAGCCAGCCTTTATGGCTAAGGTAGGATTTGAGCTCAAAATCTCCTGCTTTCTAGATAGTGCCTTAACCACTAGACCAAATACATATAGACAGACAGACAGACTTTGATCTTGTGGTTAAGACTTCAATTGCTTAAGAAAGGATTTTAAGCTGAAATTCAAGGACATGAAAATCAAAATGGAAAAATAACAAAATATGAGGATTTTTTTATTGGTATTTTAATATGGAAAAATTCCAGGCACTTAGCAGTTATGTTTGAAAATTATTAAGCATGTTGAAAAGTACGATTGAATTTGATTGTAACTGTTTCAAACTACTGATTGCAATTCTGATGTATCTGGTGCCTTGTAGGCATAATGTAACATTCGCTACTAAGCATTCTATTGCATTTCTATAATTCATGATTGATTCTGTTGCAGTGCTGAAAACTTCAGGCTCAAAAGCTTATAAATAGGCTCCACTTTTTGATGAGCCTGATGTTTGCTTATAAATAGGCTCCACTTTTTGATGTTTGTCTCAACTTCAGTCTCTTTTGCAAGGCAAAACATCTCCAGAAGATCCTGCTGTTGGCCTCTTTGATGTAGCTCTGTAGCTCCCCTTCGAATTTGCTTCTTTGGTGGTCCCTGAAATTTTTTATCTTTGCTTTAAATTCTCCTTTATTCAGTGCTGATACTTTCCCTCTTTTTTCTTTTTTTACAGTGTCCTTTCACTTAGTTTATGCTGTTTTTTTCTATTTATTCTTTGCTGGTTTCATTCTGTAAAAGTCCTGTTTCTATCAGCAAAGTTAAATTGCAAAGCCCTCTCTGTTAAGAATCTACTATTGTATTTAACTTGTAGAAAGTCTTCAATGGCTTCTCAACTACCAAAAATTCTTATTTGCCACAAATCACTGAAATCGTTATTTCTGATCTGAGACAATGGATTACTTGTTAATTACCTTTCCTTATGTATAGAAGATGACAGATTAAATTGGTTGCAAATAGATATGTTAATAAATTGTAGGCCTGCTTTACAGGGAGGGGACATATTTATTGTTGCAATATATTTATGTGTATTCAACTGGGGGGGACAATATATGTAAATGTGTTTTTGTCTTTTCTAATGCACTTTTTAATGCTTTGTCTAATTTTGGTTTGCTTCTATAAAATTTCTTTCTTTTTTGAGCTTTCTGAATAAAATATAAAAAAATTGTCAAGAAAAATCCTGTTTCTGTGAGTTATAATTCACAGGTCTCAGAGTTAAAGTCCCCAGGCTATAGAATCAATATCCATGTGGTCTGTGAGGATAATGGTGCACATCTAGATTGCGTTTAGAGACCAAAGGTAGGAAATCATTCTTTTAAATGCTATTGTTTAACTGTATCTTTATTCTGCTTCTACATTATTTCAACCTTCACTTTTTAGAATACTTGCATCCATGTTTGTTCTTGCTTAGAACATACCAGCAGTCATCCAGGTTACTTAACTGGAAAGTTAGTAACCAAGAGAAGCCACTTTACCTGTCCATGCCCAAGTTAATCATCTACTGTATATGAGGGAAGGGTGAATCACTCCCTGAACAAACTCTTCTACGTGGTTTACCTGGAACAGGCATGTTTTTTGAAGCCATGAATAAACACAACTGTTTTATTCCCAAGTTGGACTGAAGCAAAGTTGTTATAGAGCAGAAGTGATTTTTGGAGGGCAGCTTTCAATTATATAGCCTAAAGTTCTAGTTTCTGTGGAAAACAGTGAAATATTTTTGAAAATATCGAAGTGTTGTTTGGAAATTGACTCAATAGTCTTAGTAATCCAGTACAATACCTGAGGGTGTTTTAGATTCTCTCTCTCTCTCTCTCCCTCCCTCCCTCCTCCCTCAATTCTATTTTGAATTGTTCTAATATTGTAATAATGCTAACTAATTAATTAATAAGGGGATAAACGTGATTGATCACATTTGCTTAAGAGATATAGCAACAAAATGACACATATCTTTCCCTCTGATATTATATGGTGTTTTTCATGGTCCTGTCATTGCATTTGTAAGTTCTGAAGACTGCTTGACAGAAGCATCACTGTTTTTCCTACACACATCATTCTACTTCAGTTTCTGGTGTATCATAAAGGTTCTTATTTAAGAAACACCCTTTTACTGCTGTACATCTTTCAGAAAGAACTCTAGGCAACCAACCAATAAACACAATGCACTTAAAAATAAAAAGACTGCTTCAAATCATAAAGCGTATTGCGGCTTTAATATATTTCACCTTCATCAGTCAACTTCTCCATGCTATTAAACGAAGCATCTCAAATATGCAACACACTTCAACAATCTCACCTGCTTCCAGAAATAAAGACTAGCAACTTGGAGTTTTCATTATTCTGATATGTAAGATGATTTCCTTCTCTGGCTTTAACTCCAAGGAGCAGTGCAGATTTTGTAGCACATGAGAAAAAAGTTTGTAATTTTACCAGACACCATCACAGTTATTTTTTTAAAAAACAATAACCCTTCAAACCAGATATGGACCATGACTATAAATGGTTGGGTCCAGGGATGGGATTCAATTTTTTTAACAACCAGTTCTGTGGGTGTGGCTTAGTTGGTGGGCGTGGCTTGGTGGTAATGTGACTGGCTGGGCATGGCCAACTCAACATTACTCACATCGAGGCACGCATTTCCTCACCTAGCCTCTCATGACTGTGGGGATGCTGCAATAGTCGTAAGTGTGAAAAATGGTTATAAGTCACTTTTTTCAGTGCCATTGTAACCTTGAATGGTCCCTCCACACAAGCAAAGTACCAGAAAAGGAAGGGAAAAAAACCTCCAGAGAAGTTCCTGAGACAGGAAGTCTAGGCCTGCCAAGAATGTAATAAGGGTTAACAGAGAGGCAGCTTCTATAAGCAACACCAGAATGTTTCCTTCCTGCCTTCCTTACAGGATTAGGCCAGTAATTTCTTCTAACAACCAGTTCTCTGAACTGCTTAGAATGTTAACAACCGGTTCTAGTGAATAGGTGCAAACCTGTAGAATCCCACCCGTGGTTGGGTCTACTGTTATTTCTAAAAGAAATGTACTCAGGTTTCCAGAGAAGGAACTTCTAAATGATGCGTCCCATTTTTAAACTATCTTCGTTACTAATTGTGACATTCATAGGAAAAAAAAATAGTAATAAGGCACCAGATATCTCAGATATCTTAGAGCGTTCTGCTCCAACCGAGAGAATCAAAAGCATTATCAGAGGCTAAACCTTGCATGCTGCTTTAGAAACTGCGAAGCGAGCAGGGAAGGTTGATCTAAAGAAACGAGTGATATTTTAAGAAAGAAAGGCTTAAAATACAGAAATGAATAGCCAGGGATAAATGCTACCATTCAAAACAGGAAAGTTTCTCTTAAAATACAGCATATGATTAGGTTGCATATCAAGGGGGAGGCCTTGAGAATGAGTTGAAAAGGCTGACTTTTTAGAAGACAAAAGTGTGTGGAGGGGCACAGAGGTCTATGCAAACTCTTGAGATTCCCCCTCTGCTTATAATACCAATGTTAAACGTCCATCTAAGGATTTTTTCTTCCTTTTTATTTTTAATTGTAATTCTCCTGTAATTTTAAATTTTTAAGCCTAATTTATTTTTTAATTATTGCAAGGAATTTCTTAAAATACGTATTTAAAAAGAAAACCTGTGAGCTTACTGCATATTTCTGTCCTGTTTTGCTCACCAAATATTAAAACAGTACTTAGTAATAAAATAAGAACTGTGCAAATCTGTCCAAATCCTGTCTAAGGCTCATACTGTCTGACAATAAAAAAGTCATACATTATTTGGCTTTTCCTTTTCCAAATTGTCATGTAGCAGGTCAATGTCACCTGGATATTATGTTATGGGAGCTACTGCAGTGCCAACTGATGGATTCCTAGAGGATTTCCATATCCTTAACAGTGGTTACAAGGCACTGCACTAGAAGGAGAATGAATCTAATTCTTATGTATATTTTATCACTATGGAAATTTCTGCTGCATTCAGTACTGTTAAGATGCTCATGACACACAAGATCATGACAACTTTCCTCAGAGTTTTCTTACTCTTCTAAGTAAAATTCACATGAGAGAGATTGGGTGTCAGGTGCTAAAGACCAGGTCCACACATGAGGGTCCAATTAAAGTGATATGTTGCTAAAAGCCTATGCACAGGGATTTCACAACTAATGGTTAGCACCTGCTTGATAAGAGTCAACTGAATTCAAGGGAGGTTGGACTTAGTCTACTTGTGGCTACATAGAGAGCTGAATCCTCTTTTGACTCCACCCCTCAGATTCTGCCACTCCTTCTCCTACATTGGGTGAGGTAATGGTGGAAGGCTACCTTCCTACTCTTCATAAATTATATGGCAAACCTTCCCAGAAACATTTCTTCCTCTTGGGAATGTTACCCATTTATTTAGAACCCCGAAGAAACAAAGCCAAAAGGGGGCTCTTCCATAATAGTTGCATGCAAAACACCTCCCAACTCTTAAAATATTGGTGTGGATCCCATTATAAAGTCCACCCTATGGAAAGAAACAAGGTCAACAGGGACAACGGAGACCCACAGAATGAACTCCATAAATAGAAAAGTCTTATGCAGCTGCTCCTCTGTGTGTGAGAAAGGAGAAGCTAAAACAGAGGCCAAAATGCATAAACATAGACAGACCTTACAGCAACATTCAAGCTCCAGGCAAAATAAAGGATATCCTGTTATGGTTTAGTCCATTCTCAGAGTCAGGCTATGGGTTATTTAGTTGCCCTTAATGCATGCAGTTGCATATAACTTTAAATGCGTTTAATATTTAATATTAGACAGACATTACTTCTCTGCCATAGCACCTTTGGGAATGGATAGTTTGCAGTAGCCAGCAGAGTTTAGGGAGAGCTTAAATCTTTCCTTTCCAACTATTTATTCCTGCTGTTAACACCCACATAATGGATCACTCTCAACCTTTCATAAGTTGGGGGGAGAGAAGGGAGGAGGCAGGTGAAGAAGATTTGGGCAAATATCTTAAAAAGGGAGGGTTAACTCTTCTTCAGTCTCATAGTTCATATCAGAAGGAGTCATAAGCGATGAAGATGATAGCAATGAATAAACACAAAACTAGGTAAAGGTTCCCCTCACACATACACACATAGTCGTTTCCAGCTCTAGGGGGCGGTGCTCAAAGCCGAAGAGCCAGCGCTGTCCAAAGACATCTCCGTGGTCATGTGGACAGCATGACTAAACACTGAAGGCGCATGGAACGCTGTTACTTTCCCACCAAAGGGGTCCCTATTTTTCTACTTGCATTTTTTACGTGCTTTTGAACTGCTGGGTTGGCAGAAGCTGGGACAAGGAACGGGAGCTCACTCCGTTACGCGGCGCTAGGGATTCGAACCACCGAACTGCCGACCTTTCTGATCGACAAGCTCAGTGTCTTAGCCACTGAGCTACCGCGTCCCTAAACACAAAACTAGATAGATATAAAAACATTTTTCCAGGTTTCAATTTTTTAATAAATAAAATTATACTCCAAAAAAAAAAAAAACCCAGAACGTCCTCCAGATAAACTGAAGGGGGAAGAAACAGAAGAAGAAAGAAGAATTACCCTTCGAACATCTTTCCCAAATGTTTCACTGTAACTCGTTCCGAGGATTTCAAACTGCACGTAGGGATTGGCACCATCTTCTTGGAATTCCATAATGCCCGTCAATCCGCTGATATGACCCTAAACGAAGAATTTCACCCAGTTGAGTGACAGAAAAATAATTCATTTTTTCCCCTCCTCAGGATTTTCTTTCAAACCATCTGTGTTTTAAATATTTAATGTGTGCGTCCAACCGTTTGCCTTTCTTCCTTGGGATCAAGAACTAACTGACTTGCTTGGCCTATATCCCTTGGAAAAGCAGATGCATTTGATTTACCTTCTTGATCGTCTCCAGCATGGATCGGCCTCCGTTCCAAGGTTTGGTTGATTTTCTCATGCAATTCAAGCTTGCCATGCTGTGCCATTTCCGGTCTTCCAACTTTCGGTGGAAAGCGTTGGCCAGCATGAGGACACTGTCATAGAGATAAAGGTTGGAGACCTGTACATGGAGACAAAAACCAAACAGTTGGTACTCAATTGCTGAAGGGCACACTGGAAGGGTGTACCACGATGGAGAACATGGATATAAAGTGAACGCATTGCAAAAATAAGTCTGCTTTCTAAGTAATTATTGATTTCTTCTTTTATCAGAGGAGCCTATATTGCACTCATCGGGGGCAGGATCAGCAATACCAAGCTTGAAACCTAATTTTCTTTCCCAGTTTCAATTGACCTTCTGGGCAAATAGTTCTAGTCCTCTTCTTTAAACAAGGTCTGCTTAAAACAACGTTCAACGTGTGCTTAAAACAGAACTAATGGTCTTCTAGGACAGAGGACTCCAACCTTGGCCACTTTAAGACTAGTGGACTTCAACTCCCAGTATTCTCCAGCCAGCATAGCTGGCTGGAGAATTCTGGGAGTTGAAGTCCACTAGTCTTAAAGTGGCCAAGGTTGGAGACCTCTGTTCTAGGAGAATGCTAAAGCCAAGAATAAGGGAAGTCCATGCAATGCCTGACCTTATATTACTAGCCTAGTACTTTCCTAAACTAGCAATGGAGGGCAGTGCCCAGGGATTCAGATCTTGGTAGATTCGTTAAGGAGACCTTGTAAAACATCTCTATAGCAGGATTCATGTGTGAGAAAAAGGAAGAATATTATTAGAAAACCAGAACAGGTAAGGCTAATCTTAACCAGTTTCTCTGGTGGTGTAAAAGAAGAGCAGGCAGAACTGTATGTGGAGTGAAGTGCACCACTAGCTTGGAGTCATTAAGTTCCTATAAACAGTCCAAGTTCAACCCCCTTGAATTCTGATGATGCTTACTTGGCACCAATTTAGTACTGAATTAAATCTTGTGTTGACTAGACTCCAGAGGTGATATTCAGCAGGTTCGGACTAGTTCTGGAGAACCGGTAGTGGAAATTTTGAGTAGTTTGGAGAACCAGGAAATATAACCTCTGACTGGCCCTGCCCCAATCTATTTTCTGCCTCCCGAGTCCCAGCTGATCGGCTGTGTCTTCTTTGATTGCCCTGCACAGGAGAATGGAGCTGGAAAGCAGGTTAGTGGAGTGGGAGGGAATGGGATTTTGTAGTAACCTTCCCCCAGGAGTGGGGTGGGAATGGAAATTTTACAGTATCCTCCCCTGCCATGCCCACCAAGCCACACCTACCACGCCATGCCCACCAAGCCATGCCATGCCCACCAAGCCATGCCACACCCACCAAGCCATGCCCACAGAACCAGTAATAATAATAAAAAAATGAATCCCACCACTACTAGATTCATGTGTATGAGATTGGGCAATAAGATCTTTTAGACTGCAGCTTAATTTATGCTCCTGATCCTTTGCAGCTGACAGGTGGGGTGAGTCAGGGTAGGGAGAGGATCAGGGGTGGGATTCTACCAGTTCTCACCTATTTGCTAGAGCCGGTTGTTAACATTCTAAGCAGTTCAGAGAACTGGTTGTTAGAAGAAATTACTGGCCTAATCCTGTAAAAAAGGCAGGAAGGAAACATTTTGGTGTTGCTTACAGAAACTGCCTCTCCGTTAACCCCTATTACATTCTTGGCAGGACTAGACTTCCTGTCTCAGGAACGTCTCTGGAGTTTTTTTCCCCTCCTTTGCTGGTACTTTGCTTGTGTGGAGTGACCAAAGTTACAATGGCACTTAAAAAAGTGACTTATGACCCTTTTTCACACTTATGACTGTTGCAGCATCCCCACAGTCATGAGAGACCAGGCGAGGAGATGCGTGCCTCGATGTGAGTGATATTGAGTTGGCCACACCCCACCAATAACATGACCACCAAACCATGTCCACCCAGTCACATGACCACCAAGCCACGCCCACCACCTAAGCCACGTTTGTTAAAAATTTTGAATCCCATCCCTGGAGAGGATGAGATGCATGCTATGCTAGAAAGACATGTCAGAAAGCAGTTCACGTGGCATCTTACAACAATAAATAGGACATGAGATTGAATCAGAGGACAGACCACTGCAGTGATAAAAACATGAATGGAGAAGTCTCTAGTAGACATGGCAGCATCTTTGGTTGCCAATATATATATTTTTTGAGGGGGGCAAAATGAGAAAAATCAACTGTCTCAGGAGTTAAAAAGTCACAAGGACTCTAAAACATTTGGCTCAATGGATATTAGATGTCACCAAGATTGTCACTAAGTCTATTCCCACCAACACTGACAGGGCAATATAAAAATAAGAGCCAACCTGTCAGAGTATATTCATGAATTGGAATAGAGCATGGTAACATGGTCAGCCAATGAATAGGCATAGCAACTAAGTCAGCCTTTGAGGACAATTTGGAAACTAGAAGTAGCCTAGGCTGGAAACTGAACTAGAAGTAGTCTAGACGAGGCGCTGTATTAAGCTCTGCAGCTCTGCAGCTATGTTAAGTTCTGAGTCTGTCTATTGAAATGAAACTGCTTCTCTCCTCTGCTTGCCTGCTGAACTAAAATGAAACTGATGTCTGTTTCTGAGCTGAAGCTGAGTTGCTGCTGAAGCTCTGCACTTGTAACATGTCTACTTCTGTTTGAGTTTGCTCCATGTTGGAGAAATCTGCAACTGGTTTGTAAAATCTACTTATTATGTTGATAAAGATGTTAAATGAAGCATTAGCCAACTGTGTTTATTTTTCTGGCGCTGAATTCATGCTGCAAAAACTCTGAATACAACCCTACTCCCTTCTAGCACTGAAGATGTTGGGTAATGAAGCATCTGCAAGAAAACCGCCAAGCTCAGAGAGCACCAAGGACACCACAGTTTCAAAAATTTTCAAAAGTTCAAACCTTTTAAGAATTTTTTTTCGAAACAAGTTTTCAAACAAGACAAGACAGATGTGCTTTTACCAACAAATCAAAGTTTGAAGATGCAACTTTCTGATTTACCACCTCCTTTATTTCATCTGCTTTCTTGCCAGCTTGTCATTCTTAACTGCCAGATGCTTTGTTATTTAAAATCTAATTTATGTCTTCTCTTTAGGACGGAGTCTGATTCTGTCCCAGATGGCTTTGGCATATGTGTTTCCATGTTGAGTGGGATTTCCCCTGATGTTACAGAAAGGAAAATAGAAGATCCAGGAGTTCTAAAGGATGGCAAGACAAGTTTGATGTATAATTTGGTAGGAAAGATTAAAGAAGACAGATGCTTTCAACTTTGCTGTTAGAAAAGCGTAAGGCTATAATTAGAAGACACAACTTTGGATTGTGTGAAGCTAAACAAAACAGATTACAAAACAACTCTGAAAGAGAAATGAAAATGATGAAAACAAAATCTGTTGGGATTACTTAACTCAGATTAATGTATAGTTTTCAAATCAGAAAAGAAAGAATGAATATATATATGCATCTCTCTGGGTGGATGGGTGTGTATGTATCTTCTATATAAGCTTCCCTTTTCGGGGAAGGTTGTTGAGAAGGTGGTCATGAAGCAGCTCCAGAGGTTTCTGGATGAAATGGATTATCTCAACCCCTACCAGTCAGGATTCAGGCCTGGATTTGGGACAGAAACAGCATTGGTCACACTTTTGGATGATCTCTGGCGGGAGCAGGATGGGGGTAGTGCATCCATCCTTGCTCTACCTGACCTCGCAGTGGCTTTCAATACTATCGGCCATGGGATTCTCCTGGGGCAGCTTTGGGGGATGGAGGTGGGAGGCCTTGTGCTGTCCTAGTTCACTTCCTTCCTCTGCGGCCGCCCTTAGTCAGTGTTGATAGGAGGGGAGAGATCTAGCCCTTGCCCACTGCTTTACGGAGTTCCCCAGGGCTCAGTACTCTCTCTGCTCCTGTTCAATATTTATATGAAGTCACTGGGTGAGATCATCTGTCACCATGAACTGAGATATCACCAATAGGCTGATGATACTCAGCTGTATGTCTTGGCCCATGGTGAATTAAGTGTTGCTGTGTCCTCCCTCTCACAGTGCCTGGAGGCTGTTAGGGGCTGGATGGGGAGCAACAGGTTGAAACTAAACCCTTGCAAGGCTGAGTGGCTCTGAGTTTGGGGTTCGTTGGCTCAGGGAGAATTGCTACCTTTGGTCTTGGATGGAGTGGCAGTGGCACTACCCCAAACAGACGCTGTGCGTAATCTGGGTTTTTCTTGGACTCACAACTCCTGCTCGAAGGGCAGGTGGCGGTCATGGCCGGGAGGGCCTTTGCACAATTGCAGGTTGTGTACCAGTTACGCCCTTTCCTGGACCAGCAGTCCCTACTCACAGTCACTCATGCCTTAGTCACTTCCCATCTTGACTATTGCAATGGGCTCTACATGGTGTTGCCTTGAAGAGCATCCGGAAGCTCCAGTTGGTGCAAAATGCAGGGACCCGCATGGTTTTGTGCAGACCCTGATGTGCACTTGTATCACCTCTCCTGTGGGAGCTGCATTGGTTGCCGATTTGCTTCCGGGTGCAATTCAAGGTGCTGGTTGTCATCTTTAAAGCCCTTTATGGCTTGGGACCAGGTTATCTGAGGGACCGTCTCTTGCCGGTCACATCTACCCAACCCATTAGAGCGGGGAGGCAGGGAATGTTGTGGGTCCCATCCCCAAGGGAGATACACCTGGTGGGACCCAGAAGAAGGGCCTTCTCCATGGTGGCTCCTCCTCTCTCTGGAACATCATTTCCCCAGAAATCAGAATGGCCCTCACTTTAGCACTCTTCCAGAAGGCAATGAAGACCCGGTTCTGCCAGCGGGCCTGGGGAACCCAGAGATGGGAAGGAGCCCATTAAATGACTCATGTGACCTGCTGTCATTGGGGTGAGACGTGGGGGATGATTTTATTATATTGTACTTTATTAATTTATTTGATTCTTTTTGTTAGTTTTTATTGTTTTAAGTGTGGTTTTATATACTGTAAGCCACCTTGAGTCACCATGGGCGAATAGGCAGCAATATAAATCCAATAAATAAATAAATAATTCAACTATCAACCCACAGTTTCCAGGAATTGCCTGAGAGTGGAAGTCCAACCAGACTAGATGGTGACAGGTTGTAAAAAGCAAAAATAAAGGTTGCTAAGGGATTGTTATTACTGAGTGGGATATTGTATATGTGTGTATAAAATACGTAGTTATCTCCTCCTTTGTGGTGGATTTAATGTTATAAAGCTTTTGCAAGTCACTTAGATTCACTTGAATGAAGTAGCATAAAA